>NW_005877694.1:0-8391 GCF_000147115.1 Myotis lucifugus | reverse complement strand
ATTTTTATTTTTTATTTTTTTTAAATATATTTTATTGATTTTTTACAGAGAGGAAGGGAGAGAGATAGAGAGTTAGAAACATCGATCAGCTGCCTCCTGCACATCTCCTACAGGGGATGTGCCCGCAACCCAGGTACATGCCCTTGACCGGAATCGAACCCAGGACCTTTCAGTCCGCAGGCCGACGCTCTATCCACTGAGCCAAACCGGTTTCGGCGCGAGACCAGGCTTTTAAAGGTGCAAGGCAAATCAAACTCACCAAGAAGAGAGAGGTGACAAACCATGTGCCCCAACCAGGAGGGAATAGAGCACGGCGACCCTGCCCTGATGCCGCTGTTCACTGGGACTCCGCGGCGCGTTTGTTCCTGGGCTCCCCGAAGCAGCCTGTCCCCACGGCTGGTCCGTGATTCTGAGATTGCACATGGACAGCGTCCTCACTTTCCTCTCTCTCCTCCCTTTAATCACGGAAGTTGGTTCTTTCTCATGGGCCCAAGCATCTGAGGGGAGAAACCAAAGCTACCAAATCTCTCTTCTTGTCCTGGGTTTTATTTGCAAAAACCAGTGTCTCGGGTGTTCTCAGGTTTAGCAAAGAAGGGCAGATACTTAACCCAAGACATTTCCCTGGTCTGGGGGGCGGGGAGAGAATACCTAGGGCCCAAAAGAGAGACCCTAACTCCCTCCTTTCCAGTCACACCCGCAAGAACGCTGTCCGTCTCCAGGTGGCTCCCTGAGGGTGAATCAGTGTGTCAGCGTCACTGGGCGAAGGGGCTGGAGCCACACTGTTCCTGGGTGTGTCTGGGAGGCTGCGTCTGGAAGGATGAGCGTTTGAATCGGTGGACTGAGAAGAGAAGACCCCCCCCACCAGCGGGCATCACCCACTCCACCGAGGGGGCCGTCATCTCCAGACCCCGACCCCAGAGCGCCTGGTTCTCGGGCCCTGAGCCGGGGGCTGGAACCACACCCCCGGGCATCCAGCTTGCAGGCAACACACTGTGATTCCTCGCAGCTTCCACATCCACGGGAGCTGACCCCTCACAGTGCATCTCTAGCTCTGTGGCTCCTACGGGTTCTACTCTCGGCAGACCCCCGACTCTGCGCATGGGCAGGAACACGAAGTAGGGGAGAGCCCCTGAGTCCACATGTGGGGAGACACGTGGACATCTCGGCAGCACCCCAGGAAGACCAGAAACTGAAAGCTAAGGTCTATGGCATAGACTCTATGCCACCCACGCCTCCCGCAGCCTCACATGGAAGCTTCACGGGAGAGGGCATGTCACAGGAAGAATTGGTGTGGGTTACGTTTTCTGACGTCATTAGGGGATCGGGGACTTGAGGAAAGATGCTGTTTTCATGGGAGGAAGAGGAGATATTCCTGCATAAGATCTGTACCCACTGCACTCAGAGTAACTATTTTCTTTACTTAAGGTGGCTCAGGTGGCTCTCCGCTCCTGACAAGCTATCCTTGACCAAGATGGTTCACATGGAGAGTAATCAGCCACAACCAAGCACACCTATATCAGCACTCACTGCTCTCCCTCTGGCTGGTTCATCCATTTGGTGCTTATGGCAAAGTTCTGAAAATACAGGCTCCTGGTTGGCACAGGTTAATCACAGTCTGTGTGTTCACATCACCAGAACCAAGTCTGACCCTGATGGAGTTTCTCCCATGGACACATCACGCGTGTTTGCCGCTGGGAGCCACTGTCCACAGAACCCCAGTCTTCCCTGGTCATCGTCCATGTTGCCGACTGTTCAAGGCCATACCTGGACTCCAGGTGAGCACTGGGAGGGGCGTGCTGTCTCAGCTGCCTACTGGGTGACACGGGCTGATTACCCTCCAGGTGAGAAGTTGCAGTTAAGGGAAGGTTGTTCTCTTGGAGTCCGTTGTGTGACCACAACTCTGCCCAGTTGACCTTGAGCTCTACCTTCCCCCTGGGCATATGGACCTTCACTGCTGAGCACTCCCACCTTCCATGGGACCAACACTTCTCCACAGCACCCTCACATGCTTTAGATAGTCACACATGGGCTACCTGCTGCCCACAGAGAACAGCCTGGCCAGGTGCATGTCTCTGCCCCTGTGACTCACAGTGGTCAGCAAACTGTGGCTCGGCAAACTGCGGCTTGCGAGCCACACGTGGCTCTTTGGTACCTTGAGTGTGGCTTTTCCACAAAATACCGGCTCTTCCACAAAATACCGACTTCTGCGCATGGGCCACGAAGTTTCAATTGCACTGTACATGCGCACCCGCACGTGGTGGGGCCAAAGAGCCGCATGTGGCTCTCGATCCGCGGTTTGCCGACCACGGTCCTAGGGTGTCTTGCCCTAAGCCTGACCCATTTTTAATCCCCAGCTGCTTGGACAGTAGCTTCAAGCGGAGGTCTAGCAGACCTGCTGTGGTTTAAGATCCTCTTCTTTTACCTCTTTTTGACTAGTCTTGGTTTTAATATGAATTTTGAAAAAAATTCATAGATTGAAAAAGAAAAACAATCTCTCCATTTTGTATGCACTTAACTTCTCTCAAGCCATGGTGAGTGGTGGCAGGGGGTGGGGTCTCTTTGGAGTTGCTCCTGGGACCCCCCAATGTGGGTCTTCCTCTGCCGGGCAGTGGGTGCAGGCTCACCTGGAGGTCTCCTGGACAGGCAGCGTGGGGTCCCTCTCCACTGCTTGTAGAGTCCCCCTTTCTCACTCGGCAAGTTAAACCAATGTATTCGGCAGCAGGCCTGACAGTCTATAGTGGCCTGAATTACTGGGAACAGATTACCTGAGGCTGTTGCACACTCCATCATCCCTCCGCGCCATCCCGCCATCCTCGGAACTCAACTCCGTGTTGTGTGGGAGATGGTGAGGGCATGACTCTGCATAACAAAGGCAGAGCAGCTCGGGCTGCGGAGTCTGAGTTGCTAACTTGGTGGATCATTCATTAGCAGGGCCCTGCAGAGTGAGGAGCACCGACCCGATTAGAGGGAGAATTTATCACCCTGCCTGGAGGAGTAAACAACACGGAGGAGCTGCCCAGCACGGCGGGTCTGGCCCCTCCTGGCCGCCAGCATCTGCTCCAGCGGCTGAGCGTTCACCTCGGAGAGGGGAGAGCAAGCAGCTGGCTTCTAGACAAACTCCAGTCTTGCTGCGTCTGAGGCCGTCGGGCAATTTCCCAAATAAACAGGAGAGTCTAGGGTCTTGTGAGTTCCCGAGCAACAAGGTCGTCTCTGCAAACGTGGGTTCGTTAGATGGTGCAGCTGTCCCTCCTTATCCATGGATGACCGGAACCTCAGATAGTGCTATATGTACTATGTTTTTTCCTATACACACATTTTTATGATAAAATTCAATTTATAAATTAGGCACAAAAGAGACTGACAAAAGGAACTAATAATAAAATAGAACAATTACAACAATATTCTGTAATAAAAGTTTGATGCATGTGGTCTCTCTATCTGATAACCCAAGGAGGCTGCTAAGGGACTAACGGCGGAAGCGTATGCAGCGTAGGAACCCCAGACAGGGGGTGGGGGGGGGGCGCTGAAGGACGGCATTGCGCTACTCACAACGGCATGCAATTTAAAGTTACAGATCAATTGCTTCTGGAATTTTGCATTTAATGTTTTTGGATTTCTGTTGGCTGCGGATAACCGACACCACGGAAGCAGCACTGTGGGTAAGGGAGGCACGGCATTACTGACCCACCGAGTGCTCCTGTGCCTGCCCAGGGACGCCCGTCCAGGGATGCCCGTCTGCCTGGTGTATTGACATCCCGCTTTGTCATATGACTGACTTTGGCCAGTGTCACTTCCGAAAGGGAGCCTTTGCGACAGCGTGGGGTGGGCCAAGTTCCCTTTGCCCTGAGAGCTGCAGTGACACCAGAGCAGCTGCTCTGTTAGCCCCACTCCTGGGGCAAGGTGTTGTGTTCAGCACTGGGACTGAGAACAGGGGGACACGGAATGTGAGCAAGAAATAAACACGTGTTGCTGGGAGTCATGGAAATCTGGGGTAACTTGGTGTGGCTGCCTCCAGCCCAGCATAACTGGAAGACACCCATCAATGAGCCCACATCCATTTGCCTTTTATTCTGTTACTAGAGGCCCGGTGCACGAAATTCATGCACGGGGGTGGGGAGGTGCGTCCCTCAGCCCGGCCTGCACCCTCTCCAATCCGGGATCCCTCTCGCAATCTGGAACCACTGGCCCCTAACCGCTCACCTGCCTGCCTGCCTGATGCCCCTAACTGCCTTCCCCTGCCAGCTGATCACCCTAACTGCCTACCTGCACTCCCCTCCTGGCCTGATCCCCTTAACTGCCTATCTGCTCTCCCCTCCTTGCCTGATTGCCCTAATTGCCTATCTGAGCTCCCCTCCTGGCCTGATAGCCCTAACTGCTTATCTGCTCTCCCTTCCTCTCCATGCCCTTCAAACCCCCAGTGCAGGCATGCTGAAAGCTCTCTGCTGTGGCCCCGCCCTAGTCCTGATTGGTCATTACATGAAGGGGTCCCGGCCAATTTGCATATTCCTCTATTATTAGTATAGATAAATGGTCCCCGAGGGGCTGGCTGCTGAAACTACATTGTTTTTTAAGTTTGGGTGAAACAACTCTTCCGGTTTCAATGTGCAAGTCTCTCTCCCAGACCCCAGAGATAACCCACAGGCTACATAGAGACAAAGCTGTGACAGTCTCTGTGGGAGCCCATGTAATCCTGACCTGCACTCACTGTGCCCAGATGCTGGGCCAAGTCTGTCCTATCCCACTCATTTTCCCAAGGCCCGAATCCTTCCTGGGAAGCCTCTCGGTCTGTCATAAATAATTTTCTGAAACAACCCTACCCAGGTCACCAGCACCTCAGATACATGTGCTTTCCATTAGAGGTGACATGCGGAACATCAAAGAGCTGGCGTGGGCTTGGAGTATGCAGAAAGCGCACTCTTACCAACTCCACCAGCACTTTCTTTACATCGTTGTGCATTTTAACTTTCCATCTAACTCCTTCATCTGTCTGAAATTTATTTTGGTGCATAATATCAAACAAATTTACTGAGTCATTTCCTCCCCCCTCTCCCCGACAAAAAAATGTTAACCATTTTTTGTAATTATCTTTTTTTGGTTTAACTTATTTAAATTTGGTTTAACTTATTTAAATTCTTGGGTGATAAATACTTATTTGTACTTAAATCTAATTCTATGCTTTCTGTTCTGTTCCAGTGAGCTGTTGGTCACAGGTGGCTTCCACAGTGTATACCTTCATAATATGTTTTAGTATCTACAGTGTGTCACATTGCAGTTCTAAAAAGAGTATTGGCTATAGCCCTATGTCTTCTTACAAATGAGCTACTAACTTATTCTGTAATTCTCCTAGCTTCTAAAAATTACGTTTGGGGAGATTAAAAATGGTGGCGGAGTAAGTGGATGCTGCATAGACACACTCCCAGGACCAAACTGGAGTTACAATTAAAATACAGAAAAACTTCCTGAATAATCAATGGAAGACTTGCTGGAGAGAACCCTGATAACCAAGGACAGAAAGTGGAGACCGCGTAGAGATTGGTAGGAGGGCGGAGGAGCAGAAGGGTTGGCCAGGCACTCACAGACAGCAACTGAAGTTCTGGAGAGATGTCTCAGCTGTGGGGGGTTGCCACTGAGAACTCTGGGGTCTGATTCCCAAGCTAGATCCTCCAGCAGAGAGCACCGGAACCAAGAAGGGTACCCACATAACATCTGGCTGTGAAAAGCAATGTGGGTATTGTCTGCCAGGGAAAGATGACTAGAAATGCAGGCACCCTCTTAAAGGGCCAATACACAAAATTCCCTGTACAGCCTTGGGCTCCAGCAGAGGGAGGGCAGAGTGGACAGGAGCTGTGTGAGCAGAAGCCGGCTTTGGGGGCTCTGGGGTTAGAGCTCAGAAGGTAGACACCCCAGTTTACTGTGCTCAGTCATCCCCACACACTGCAGAGGCCATCTTTCTCACACAGACATTTACTATAGAGGCAGCCTTGGCGGGGCGGGGGGGGGGGGACAGTTGACCCACCCTATTAGAAAACACCTTGTCCCATGGTGTGGAGTTTCTAAGGCCCATTAAGAGACTGAGAATAGCAATTAGTCTCTAGACCAGCCGTGGGCAAACTACGGCCCACGGGCCGGATCCGGCCCGTTTGAAATGAATAAAACTAAAAAAAAAAAAGACGGTACCCTTTTGATGTTTACTTTGAATTTATATTAGTTCACACAAACACTCCATCCATGCTTTTGTTCTGGCCCTCCGGTCCAGTTTAAGAACCCATTGTGGCCCTCGAGTCAAAAAGTTTGCCCACCCCTGCTCTAGACAGAAGCAATTGCCCCACCCTGTTGGAAAAACTCTCACCACACCTGTGGATGATGGCCTGAGGGATACTCAAGACTGAATCCAATCAGTCTGCAGGCAGAGGCAGTCTCTGGAGACTTTGAATCTTTGCCTCTTCTAATTAGTCAGAAACAGCACTTGACACTGTCCTGCATTAGAGATTGAGAGGTGCAGCAGATCTACCTAATACATAGTCACAAACCGAAACAGGCAGCCAAAATGAGGAGACAAAGAAACAACTCCCAAATGAAAGAAGAGAATTCTCCAGAAGAAGAGATAAATGAAATGGATATAAGAAATTTTTCTGATATAGAGTTCAGAATAATGATGGTAAAGATGCTCAACTGCATTAGAAAAGATAGAGTAACTATGAAAACAGAAATGAAGAATGACATAGCACAAATAAAGAACACATTGGAAGGAATACACAGCACATTAGGGGAAGCTGAGGATTGGATCAGTGAATTAGAAAAAAGGCTAAAAACTACTTTTGTTGTTTATATTGAGACATCCCTAAACTTCAGGTTAACTTCAGGAAATTAGATAGAAATCTTTCTGGGAATCTATATTTCTACCCAAGAATGTGATAGGTGTTGTCAGTATTTATTTGAGTCTGTTTAAATTTTCCTTTATGTCTTCCCATCAAGTTTATTTTTCTTCAAAAGAAGTCCACTCTTACTTGTTAAGTTTACTACCAGACATTTTATTTTTATGTCCTATGAATGGCACATTTTTAATCCATTCAATTTTCTTAATTTTTCCCCCGGGCATATAAGAAAGTTGTTGGGTGAAAAAGGTAGTTATAGAACAGTCAGGGGGATGGAAAGTACAAGATAGCAATTATAGTCAATAATATTGTATGTAATAACTATGTATGGTGCCAGGCGGGTACTAGACTTATTAGGGAATCACTTTTTAAACTGTACAAAGGTCTAACCAATATGCTGTTCCCCTGAAACTATAAAATATGAAATAATATTGAATGTCAACTGTAACTGAAAATTTTAAAATAATTAATTAATTAAAAATAAAAAAAAGATCATAGATCCCCAACTGACCTGGAAGCTGACTACAGACACAGGAGGGAGTCCAGCTGACCCAGGACTGCCCGCCGAGCCCAGCCCACACTGCCAGTCTACAGGCTCAGGCTGAATAAGTGTCTGGGGTTTTTAAATTGTTAATTTTTTATATTTCCTTTGTGTTTAGTGAATTATTAAACTTTCATATTAACCTGAATGGTTTTTAAGTTTCTTTAAATGGGTTTTTGAGGTAGATTTTTCTATCACTTAAAAATAATAACTTTGTCTCTGCTTTTTCAATATGCATACTGATCATTTCTCTTTTCTTGTTTTATTGTGTTGGCAAGAACTCTAGAACAATGTAAAGTATATTTTCCTGAATTATTTTGTTTTAAACACCTTGTAAACGTTTCAAAAAATGCATTGTGAACATAAATTCCAAAGAAAATAATACTCATGGAGTTAAAGGGCTTTAGATGGACAACAACATTATTTGTCCTGCAGGAATTTAAAGAATAATGCTTTGAGAGTGTTTTTGTTATTATAAGATATAAAAATGCCAAATCAAAATGGACAAAAAGAGACTTAAATCCCCCCTCATTTGCTTTCCATTCTGCACACTCAGGTACTTCTTGGGCTCCTCTCTCATCCATGACCTTGAGTTTGAAGTTGTGATTGCTGTATAACATTCAGACATACACAAAACAGTGCCACATAAAAAGCTCAGTCCACCTCCAAAGCGAAGCAAGGATGTATGTCTGGTCTACACAGCAGCCTCGTTCCCCATGAGTTTGTAGAAAATTTAGATTTTGTTATAATTCTAGGGGGGGCGCATGGTGCAAACGGTGTTTCCTACGTAATGCCATCATATCTGGTTCTTGTTTTGAAGACGCATTCTGTGTGGAAATGCTCGTGACAGTGGTGACTGCTGTCATCTGGTCTTCCCCTGGCTGCAGTGGGCTAGCCTCTGCTCTTTTACTTGGTACTTTTAAGCACAATCTTGGTAACATCTGTTTTAACATGATGGATGGCTAAAGCTTCAGG
>NW_005877693.1:0-8392 GCF_000147115.1 Myotis lucifugus | reverse complement strand
CCTGACCAAACTTGGCCTAGAGACCTTAGAGCCAGAACTTCGCTTGAGATCCTAGCCAGAACTTTGCTGGAGATCCCTGAGGGGAAACCTTCCCATGCTGATGAACTGAACCAGCCTCCATGTCATTCATTCTTCGCCGACTCCGTCCACACCTTTGGGAACCCCTGGAACAGGGATTCCCCTAGTAAAGCCCCCCCCATTGAGGACCCCCCACACTCAGGACGGATAGGACTCCACCAGGGGTGCTGC
This sequence comes from Myotis lucifugus, assembly GCF_000147115.1. Classification (NCBI taxonomy): domain Eukaryota; kingdom Metazoa; phylum Chordata; class Mammalia; order Chiroptera; family Vespertilionidae; genus Myotis; species Myotis lucifugus. The sequence continues at coordinate 8,143 of NW_005877693.1, read as the reverse complement.
AGACCCCCCTATAGAGGATAAGTAGGGTAAGAAGGTGGATAGTACAGAACTTAGATTGAGAAGATGTGCCATGCTGAGTCCAAAGAAAGAAGACTCTGTATTGATCTTTAGATTAAGAAGATGTGCCATACTGAGTCTAAAGAAAAAAGACTCTGTATTGATCTTTTAACACATATGCTTGCTAGTAAAGGAGTTAAGGTTACTCCGACCAGACGGAATGTTTTATACAAGAAGTATGTCCATGCTTTTCTGAGGAAGGAAAGGTGCCGGAGAGGTAAATGTAGAGGCATGGGAGAAGGTAGGCCCAAGGAGCCTTATCCTTAACCCCACTGCAGCCTTTCCACCCCGGAAAAGTGCAGGATTGGAAAGCTCTCCCTGGGGTGATAGATCAGGACTCAGGTAATAGCGGAAAGCGCCAATCCTACTCTTAAAATGGATACAAGAGAGCATTTGGGGTTTTTCTTTTTAATGCCTGCTTTGGATTGAGTAAATGCATTACGTGCGTCACCACAATGGACCCAGAGAAGCTCCTTGTCTCATCGTTCCAAAGACTTAGAGTTGCCCTGATGACAGAAAAGCGGAAAAAAGAAGAAAAGGAAGGCTATGCAAGGGACTGAGGTGCCAACATGGGGTCAGCTGAAGAAGTTAACAACTGAGGCCCAACAGATGGTAGAAAAGCAAGAAGTGGAAGCTAATCTCTCAGCCAAGTCCGAGGACTCTGAGTAAATCAGCAAAAGAAACTTTCATTTAGCAGAAACTCACTTATTTCGTCAAATGGAAAGACTTACTTACAGGAGCCTGAAAGGGACCTGATGTACTTTTAACCTGGGGGAGAGGAGATGCTTGTATATTTCCACAGGATGCAGAATCACCTGTGTGGATTCCAGACCGTCTAATCTGACCTTATGTCACACCACCTTCCATCTCCTCCTCATCCTCCTCCTCCCCGGTATCATCCGTATCAGCCGACCCAGAGGGCACAGCTGACTCCCCTCCAGACACCAACACCACCATCAAGCACGGCCCTGATGGGCCCTTTGATGCAGCCCTTCAACACACTGACGCTCCGGGAGCCCGTTGCCAATGATGCCGCCCGTAGCCAGATCAACAAGGACAACCAAACCACCAACTTGAGGACAGCTGAAATCCCTTGACTGAAGAGGCCAGCAACCTTCTACAGGAACAAGGCTCCGTGTGCACTCCATCCACTATGTTTATAGCTATGCTCGCCATCATTGCTTGTCAGTCTTCTTCTGAGTCTTAAACAACCCAATCCGAGAGGTGGCCGCTGATTTATATGCGCTATCATTTAAAAAATAAAAAAGGGGGAATTGCCGGGAGCCGGTCCATCCTTGCTGCAGAGAAGAAACATCTGCACAGCAGATGTACCTGACGTATATGGCATACTGTCCTTAATGTTTGCTCTCCTTAGTGCCATGTGTTTTGACCAAGGTCACCTCTCCGAGAAAGGTTGTTTCCCCAGGTGGGGATCTTTCCCTGAGGTTAGGGAGGGGATACAACCCCTTAATTAAGTGCCAGGCGGGTAGTTAAGCTACATAATCTTTACTCCCTGGAATGGAGATAAGAAACGCCTTAACCTTTGTAATAGAAATTGACAGGATTAAAATCGGCTGGTATAAATACGGATGTAACAACACAACCTGATCAGATCCTCATCAGCTCCTCATCAGCTCCTCATCAGAACCTCATCAGATCCTAACCAGAACCTAGCCAGAGAACATGGCAAAAGATCCTGGACAGAACCTGGCTACAGAACTTCACTGGAGAACCTAGACAGAACATGGCAAAAGAACCTGGACTGAACCTGGCTGGAGAACCTAGCGAGAGAACATGGCACCAGAACTTGGTTGGAGATCCTGACCAGAACTTCACTGGAGATCCTAGACAGAACTGCGCTGGAGATCCTGGAGGGAGAACCTCGCTATGCTGATGAACTGAACCCAGTTTCCATGTCATTCATTCTTCGCCGACTCCGTCCACACCTTTGGGGATCCCTGGACCCGTTGGGGTTGGACCCCAACACCACACCCCACCCATGACCATGGCTTTGTCCAGAAGGAATTCAGACGTCCAGAAGATGTCTGGTTGATCCAGTCTAATTACCCTTTTATTAGTATCGATAATGATTAATATTAATAATAGGAAGAGAGAAAAGGGGAGGCTAGACATGATAAGCATGGGTGGCATGGTCATCTGGGTGGCTACAGCTTCATGCTTCCCAGGGAACCACCAGTCCCTTCCCTGCAGATCACTGGGGGAAGAAATCGAACAGAGAGAGAGATGGGCACATGTGCAGTAAAGTCAGGATGACATAGGGAAGGTGCTTGTCTGTCAGTCTAGCCTGGGAACAATGGATTGGTCAGGGGGTGGGCCCCAAGCAAGCTGTGAAAGTTAAATCCCACCAAACAAAGAGTTCCTTCTCTCTTGCTTGTGTGGGGGTTGCTCCCTTTTCTCTTGCTCCATGACTGGCACATACTCATGAGCTCATCTGTTCTCTCTCTATAGTCATGTGGCCTTACCTAGCCGTGTGGCTCATGGCTGTGCAGACCTAAGCTAGACGGATGCTGGCCTGTACTGTACTTTAATATGGAACAGAAATTCTCGGCAGTGGCCTTAATTCTAGTCCTGCTGAAGAAAAGATCGACTTCTTCTATGGTGAGATGGACAGAGATGGGACCTTGGAGAAGAACCCCCTTAATTTTACATCATCAGTAAAGCTTCCCAGGAAACCTCATCCTTCCATGGGTGACTCAGAAAATTACTTTCCTCCAGGCACTCCAAGAACTCAACTTCACTGACAACAAAAAGAGACTTAACTTTCTTTGAATTGAGAAATTTGTTTTTTAAAAGACTTGGAAGAAGCCCATTTTTTACTAAAGTGTTTTTCAACAAATCCCCATTGCTTGCTGCTAACTTCATCTTTAGCTTTCTTGATTCCTCTTTGATGAATATTTCCAAACTAAATCTTCACTTCATCTCTCTAGCTTTGTGGAATAACAACCTGTTTTTTGTAGTTGTATTTTACTTTGACATCCTTATGGTACCCAATTTCTTTACTTTGGCATCTGGTTCAGTTTAGAGTAATTGCTAGTAAGAATGACCCCTGCTCCTTACTTACCATTTATGAAATCAATCCCAAAATAAATGAAAGGGCTAGGGAAGCCTTTTTAATCCTTAACCTTTTTATCCCCTTACTTCCACTATTCTTAGACTCTTTCAAGACAATTACTCCTTAGAAGTCCCTCTTTCCTTCAATGACACAGCTAACCCATTCTACCATCTTTATTCAGACTAAAACTTTAGAGATTTTGTTGACTCTGTATTTTACCTAGTTTTAAAATCTAATTAATAGTTTCACAGTTTGTCATCCTTCTCACCTATGACCTCTTTCATGTTTTTATGCCCAGGAGATGCATTTGTAATAATTAAACCAGCAGTACATCTTGCATGGGAAATTAAAATTAGTTATCCTTGTGCCCCAATGTATTCTGCATACTGCTAAAAATAGCCTTATTAAAATAGCTGATGATATGTTTTCTAGGGCCAATTAGTTCCCATTAGAATTAAGTACAATTCCTTAATCAAATATTTGAGTCTATTATGCTGTAACATCAACCAGCATTTCTGGAGGTGACCCTTGCTCTTTCCTTTGATAGGCACAACCCTCAAGTAAAAATTAAAAACTCTACATTCCCTGAACCTTTTTTCATTTTCATTTTGCCTATATTATTTTTTTAGTATTTCAGAGGAACAGGATAGCACTAAAGGCATATATTACAAATGTTAATATTCTGAGTTTTAGTTATATAGGCATCTTCCTTAAAAAGCTAGAAAAATATCAGCAAATTAAAGAAGTAAACAAATTTCAAAGCAAGAAATAGTAATCAGTGAAATAGAAAACAAACATTCAATTTAAAAAATCAAAAAAAGCTAACAGTTGGTTTATTGAAATGTTTCATAAAATTGATAACATTCTAATAAGATTGATATGACATAAAAATATGTGTTATATATAGTAATTTATATATGTCATATATCATTTTAGTGGGTAAAAAGGTAGACTTAAGAGACTCTGTAGATATTAAAAAGGTAATGAAAGGCTAATAAACTATATTAAAGGTAATCAAATTATATCATGATACATATTTTATGACTATATATATTTATACTAGAGGCCCAGTGCACGAAATTCATGCATGGGTAGGGTCCCTAGGCCTGGCTGGTGATCAGAGCCAATCGGGGCCTTCCAGCTGCCATCCGGGGCCTTCCTTCTGGCTGCCAGCCAGGGCCTCCCTTCCTGGCTGCCAACTTCCAGCCAGGGCCTCCCTTAACCGGCTGCCAGCTGCTGGCAGGGGCCTCCCTTCCCCAGCTGCTGGCTGCCGGCTGGGGCCTTTCTGCATTCCACACTACCCCCTGGTGGTCAGCACACATCATAAAGAGCAACTGAACTCCCATTTTCTTGGTCGAACTCCCAAGGGGATAATTTGCATATTAGCCATGTATATATCCAAAGTGACACAAGTTGAAACTTTTAAAATTTGTCTACTAAAAGTTTATATTTCTTAAATAAACTGAAACCTCCAAAATTTCTCCACTCATAAAATTAAAGTTCATGTAAATTATTCTAAATAGTGAAGGGCAAAATAAAATATCAGTTTATATTAATTTCTAATACTTTTGGAGGTTAGGATAATTTTCATACCAAATCATGACAAGAACATTACAGAAAGAAAAAATTACAAGTCAGTCTCTTTCTGCACTTGGACATACATGCATATATGCATAACAAATAAAATATTTCAAATAAATTCCAGCAATATATAAAGAGGAGAATATGATGAAGTGGGATCTATTACAGAAATGCAAGGTTGGTTTAGTGTTTGAAAATCAATCATCACATCTCCCTAATTAAAAGAATAAAGGTGAAAACTCAAATGGTTATTTCAATAGATGTAAAAGCAGCATCTGGTAAATCTGACCCATATTTAAAGATATTTAAAAATGTAGATAATTTGGAATAGAATGGAATGGTCTTCATTTGACATATGTTAGTTAAAAACCTATAGAGCAACTATCATTCTTAATATTTACTGAACATGTTTACTTTATGACTGGGAAAATTCAAAGAATATCTACTAAGACTAGCTGTACAGTATTCAGTACTGTATTTGAGTTATTAGTCATTGCAGTAAGTTAGGAGACAACAGATATAAACACCATAAGGGAATAAATAAAACTGATGAACATGACATTATAACATATACAAAATACCTAAAGGATCTTAGATCATAGTTAATATAATCAATGTTTCTTAATAAAAGTTGGTATTAAACATTTAAATAGTATTTTTCTATATACTCTCAACAAATCATTAGACATTAAAACTAAAATATTCAACATCATAGCATCTAAATAAAATTAAATAACTTGGAATGATAAGTCCAAACACAAAGCTGTCTATATCCTCTAGTCTGAAAAAACAAAGTTGTATTGAGAGGAACTGAAGAAAAACTAAATAAGTCTTCCCTATTTTATTTACAAAATCAATAACTTTGCATTCAAATTTGCAGCAGTTTTTTAAATATCATGGGGGAGGAGGGAACAGGGGGAGGGGGTAAAGGGCTGGGAAGAGGAAGGGGGAATGGGGAGAAAATGAGAGAGAAAGCCAAATTTTTTATTAGTTTTCTGTTGCTGCATAACAGTTATCACAAATGTTGCCACTTAATATACAGTCTAGTTGTTACCTCAGTTTCTGTAGATGAGACCAGGCATAGCTCAGCTGGGTTTTCTCCATAGTGTATTACATGGATGTAATCAAGGTGACAGCCAGGCTGTCTGGAAGATGAACCAGGAAAGTATCTATTTCCAAGCTCTTTCAGGTTATCAGTAGAATTCAGTCCTTGCACCTATGAGGGTGAAGTCTCTGTTTCTTGTTGGCTGTCAGCCAAGGGTGAGTCTCAACTACTAGAGGCTGCCTTCATGTACTAGCCACATGACCCTCACATAATGTGGCAACTTATTTCTTCAAAGGCAAAAGGAGAATTTTTTTTTCCAGTTTACTGACAATCTTACATAATGTAATGCAATCGTAAGAGTGAAAATACCATCGCTTTGTCTATATATCATAAACTATTCAAGGGAGCCATTATTCTATTGTATCCCTAGGTCCTACCTATTCTCAAGGGAAAGGGACTGTGCTGGATGTATATTCCAGAGATCCAGAAACGCAAGGACCATCTTAGAATTCTGTCTGTCACAGTTTACCCTAGGAATCAAAACTAGCCCGGCCAGCGGGGCTCAGTGGTTGAGCATCGACCTTTGAACCGGGAGGTCACAGTTCGATTCCCGGTCAGGGCACATGCCTGGGTTGCGTGCTTGACCCCCAGTGGGGGATGCAGGAGGCAGCCAATCAATGATGTTTCTATCACTCTCTCCCTCTCCCTTCCTTTCTGAAATCAATAAAAAATATTTTTTTTAAAGAATTAAAACTAAGCTGGAGGACCTACACCACCAGTCCTAGGGCTAATTATAACAGTAAAGCTGATTCATTATTGGTTCAAGGATAGACAAGTATAGTAATAGAAGAAAATCAATCTATAAAAAACTGACACACACACACACATATAAAACTACTATTTGGTTTAATGATGACAATATAGTACATTGAGAAAAACATTAAAGAATGTTATGTCAATTGGGTAGTTACCTTAATAAAATGAAAACAAGCAAATCTTTATTCCTACCTTATTTCATGTGCAAAAATTAATTCCAAATGGATGAATGTTTAATGTAAAAAATTTATAGAATATAAATATGGCAATATCCTTAGGACCTTCAGTTAAGCAAGTATATTTGGAGAAGAAAACAAAACAAAACAAAACAAACCCACCATTAATCATAAAACATTGATAAATTTGGCTATTTTATATTTGTAATTTATATTTGTCAAAAGTACCATAGAAAGTGAAAGTACAATGTATGGATTAGAAGATATTTGCAACATATATCTGACAAAAAATTCATACACAATATATCAATAACTTTTTCAAATCAATAATAAACATTTACAAAATTGTGTAGTAGACTATTGGAGTGTAACAAAAGAGAATATCTAATTAGCCAATAAGCATGAAAATATCTTTAAACAAATTAATTGTTAGCAATATGCAAATTAAACCCACAATGTTATACCACTACACATCCACCAGAATGGCTAAAATTTAAAAAACCTGAAAGCTGAAAATCCAAGTTTTGGACAGTATATACCAGTGGTCGGCAAACTCATTAGTCAACAGAGCCAAATATCAACAGTACAACAATTGAAATTTCTTTTGAGAGCCAAATTTTTTAAACTTAAACTATATAGGTAGGTACATTGTTATTAACTTAATTGGAGTACTCCTAAGGCTTAGGAAGAGCCACACTCAAGGGGCCAAAGAGCCGCATGTGGCTCATGAGCCACAGTTTGCCGACCATGGGTATATACAGTAATTGGAAATCTTATACATTACTGTCAGGAATATAATTTGGTAAAACCACTTTGGAGAAAAGCATAATTGTGTCTACAAAAGCTGATCATGCCCGACCATCATGGCTCAGTGGTTGAATGTCAACCTATGAACCAGGAGGTCACAGTTCGATTCCAGGTCAGGGCACATGCCAAGTTTGCTGCCTCGATCCCCAGTAGGTAGCATACAGGAGGTAGCCAATCAATGATTGTCTCTCATCATTGATGTTTCTATCTTTCCCTCTCCCTTCCTCTATGAAATCAATAAAAATATTTTTTAAAAGAGCTGATCAGATGCAAATCTTATTATGTAGGTACTAGTGGCCCAGTGCACAAAATTCATGCACCGGGGGTGGGTGTCCCTTAGCCCAGCCTGCACTCTCTCCAATCTGGGACTCCTTGGGGGGATGTCTGACTGCTGATTTAGGCCTGATGTGGGATCGGGCCTAAACCGGCAGTTGGACATCCCATTCGCAATTTGGGACTGCTGGCTCTTAACTGCTCACCTGCCTAGCTGCCTGATTGCCCCTAACCACTTGCCTGCCAGCCTGATAGCCCATAACTGCCCCTCCTTCTGGCCTGATCATCCTTAACTGCCCCCCTGCCATCCTGATA
>NW_005877692.1:0-8393 GCF_000147115.1 Myotis lucifugus | reverse complement strand
AATCAATATAAAAAATATAAGTCTTTGTTTTACTATGGTTTCAAATATAAAAAAATTTCTATATGTGACATGGCACCAGAGTTAAGTTAGGGTTTTTCAAAATGCTGACACGCCGAGCTCAAAAGGTTCACCATCACTGACTTAGGTGATGTCTCATCCACTACCAGGTGGCTCAGCTCCAAAGAGCTGAGAAGTCCAGCCTCTGGAGCCACAGACTTGCACTTGACCCCACCAAGCCCAGAAGGAGGCCCAGGCCCCAGAGCTGCGTGCCATTAGCCTGGCTTCAGGGCTCCAATAGTCCAGCACCTTCTCTGTTCCCATCCCGCCTGAGATCCAGCTGTGTACTTCAGCCTGTGTGGCCACCAGAGTAAGAACGCCTCTGGCCTTTGTTAAGCTTTGATTATATTTCCTTGGGCTTGGATGAAAGCAGGCTTTCTTTCACACTATCCAGTCTTTTTCCTGGGTCTTCTCAGGGCTATGCTGGGGCCTAACCCTGTCCAATCCCCTTTTCCCAGGTTTGTTTCCTTCCCTTTGTGGTCACCATTTTGTCTCCTGGGAATGCCTGAGCAGAGGAATTTCTCCTTACCATTTATCCTCCCCACCCTAATCTGGACAAAGGGACTGGTTGCTCCCTCAGGTGATTGGAAAGCCAGTCCTTCCAGTGGAGAGACAGAGGGACATTAATCCCTTGGTGGGGCCATGCGGCTATCCCCTGGAGTGTCTGGGAAGCTCTTTTCCTAACTTAATTAAGCTTAGCTAGCTTTTTCCCTTCTCTTTGCTTAGTACCTAACTAGCTGACTACTCTAACATTATCACCAGTTTCCTCTATTATTAGTATCTTGCATTGGTATGGTATATTTGTTACAACTGATGGACCAATCTTGATATATTAATAATAACTAAGCCTTACATTGGGGTTTACTCTTAATATTTTATACTAGGGGCCCAGTGCACGAATTCATGCACCTTGAAAGGAACTGTGGGCTGAGAGGCTGCATTGGGCACAGGGGTGGGTCTTGGCCCATCCTCTGTGTCCCTGCCCGGCCCCCCCTGTCATGGCCCTCTCCCTGTCTGCTGGCAGCCAGCACTCCCGCCTCCACTCCCACATGCTGACAGCACAGGTCCTGCTCGCACCTGCTGAAGGTGCAGAGCAATTGCAGCTGGCACCAGCAGTGGGTGCAATTGGCGGCTGCTGCCCCAATTACCCCTCAGAAGCAGGGGGAGGTGGAGAAGCCTTCAGGGCGATTGGGGCCAGCAGCCACCGCTCGCACCTGCTGATGGAGCTGGTGCCTGGCCCCAGCAGCGAGTGTGAGCAGTGACTCTGGCACCAGCTGTGGGTGCAAGCGGGACCAGCGCCAGCAGTGGGTGTGAGCACCAGGTGGGACTGCAGCACAGGGGAGCAAAGAATTTTCAGTAACCACCAGAAGCTCTCCCGGATGACAGTGATTGGCACCCCGCCTTGGTCTGGCGTCCCCGCTCACCTCCACCATCCCGCCATGGCAGACACCTGCCATGTTCTGCACATGCCCCCTGGTGGTCAGCACACATCATAGCTATGGGTTGTTTGGTTGTTCCGCTGTTTGGTCTATTTGCATATTAGGGTTTATATATCTAGATATTTTGGGTTTTGAAAAATGCATGTCACTCACCTACCATAACAGAATAATTCAGAATAGTTTTTACTGCTTTAAAAATGTCCTGTGTTCCACCTAATCATCCCTTATCCTTTTCTCCTGAAACTCTGGCAACTACTGATGTTTTTACTGTCTCCATAGTTTTGTTTTTTGAAGAATGTCATGTGGTTAAAGTCATACCAAATGTAGTCTTTTCAAATTGGCTTTTTTTCACTTGGCAATGTGTGTTTAAGTTTTGTCCATGTCATGTCTTGACAGCTTATCTCTTTTAAGTGCTAAATAATGCACAGACGGTTTTATAATGATTGTTTTTCAATAACAAAGGGGGTTATCTAAGGTGGCATGTAATGGAAAGAATAGGACTTTGGAGCCTTAGAGCCATGGGCTTTAAAAGTAGCTTTGCCATGTTTTAGCCATGAGCTTGAGCAATTACTAAAGATCTTAGAGCTGCAGGTTTGTCATCTCTCAAATGAAAATATTATCCACTTTGAAATGGTTATGATAACAAAACAACATGTAAAGCCTTAGCACAGTACCCGATCATGCTGACAACAGAGGCAGGAGTTGTGATGACCATGGAAGTAGTAGTACCATGCTTGGCATATAAGAACATCGTTTCAGTGATAAATGTCTGCTTCTAATAAACATCACTTATTTCATAAATACAGGCAAGTAGAGTAATACTAGCAATCAGATAATACTGTTAAGTCAATGGTCCAAAAATACAATAAACAAATATAAAAAACTTTAAGCTAACTTATACAATGACATATGAAAGCAAAATAGAAAGTGAATGACGTGGAAAAAGAATCCCTATGTAATGCATCTAGTTGAGCAAAAATTTCTGAAATAGAAAGTTTTTTAAATTGTTAATGTAATTTTCAATTTTGGGGGGGGGGAGTTGGAGTACCACATGGATATTAGGCATTTCTGAAATATTTAAAATATTTCATGTTTACTAAGTATACTCCAAAGAATGTTTTAGTGAGATCAGAGATATTAGATTGACAGGAAAGTCAAGAGTTTCAGATTCATAGACTATGTTTACAGTCACCATTGCCACTTTTTATTCTTTCAGCCTTTTACTAAAAAGGATTATAATAAATGAACCTGAAAATTGAGATTTTAAAACAGAAAAATTGAAGCAAACAGATTGTTTTTTAGCATTGATGTTGGTTATACTTGATATTTGAAGTACTTAATACAGAGCCTTGATCTAGTGTCAATGAATTTACTTTGCCTTGGGGAGTAGTGGGAGTCAATGACTCAATTAATTTCTACATCTGCCAAGATAGTTTAAAATATTGAATTAGATGGAAGGAGACAATTTACCGAAGATGAGACTATAATATAGAACCCATAATGATTTAGAACAGGGCCTGGCAAATAGTTTCTGTGAAGGGCTAATAATAAATATTTTAGGTTTGTGGGCCCTTAGGTCTCTGTGGCCACTACTCAAATCTGATACTGTAATGTGTAAATAGCCACAGACAATATGTAAACAGATGGTTACCTTATGCTCCAATAAAACTTTACTTTATTCAGATGGCTGGATTTGACCAGTTTGCTCACTTCTAGGTTAGAAAATGAGATAAAGAGTGGAATTAACCTGAAAACATTTTATTCAGATTACAAACTAAAATGATTAATCAAACTATTTTTTACTAAAGTCTGACAAGTCATGCAAAGAATGATACAGATCCATATTATGACACCGTGCAAATAGTGGAATAATTATGTGTGAGAAGAAATATAGTTTTTTTCAGAGAAGTATTTCTTGAGTAATTGGTAGAAATAATATGCTCTTGTTTATTGGGCAGTGGAAGAATTCAGATTTTGGACTTGGAGTTGGATGTACCTAATTTTTAATCTTAAGTGTCATTTATGTTTACATAATTTTGATTATGTTACTTAACTTTTCTGTGCCTTAGTTTCCCTACTTGTAAAATATAGATGTATCTTACATCATAAAATTGGTTTAGATAACAAGCATAAGAGCTTTTAATAAAGCACTTAGTATAATTCCTGGAATAGAGTAGATGCATTTAAAGAATTTATAGGTAGTTATTTAGTTGTTAGATAACTTTAACATAGAATTCTGAAAAAAAAGTAATAATAGTACCTTATGTAAAATTGTGAGAAATAAGATCATGTGTGAAAAATACTTAAACACTTGTGTTCAAGTATCACTGTTGTTACTATCACTACTAAATACAGTAATGTGCAAGATATATACATTCAAAAGTGAGTTCAAAATATGCAGAATAGAATGTGATAATGCTATGACAAAGATAGAGAAATTAAATCTGATTGGAGAATCAGGAAAGGATCCATAAGAGAATTACATTTGAACTGAGTAGAATAAATTGTATTTCAATTAGTGGAGCTGAAAGTTATGAAAGATAAAACAAAGGATGAGAGCAAAAGAGAGAAACAGGGGTTAGATAGGCATGTTCAGGGAGGAGTAACTTAATATGATGCTGTTTATGGAATCTGTACATTTCTTATTCAGACCTCAAAGCAACTCCTTGTGCTGGACATTATTATACATACTTTGTAGAAAAGCAATCTGGATTCAAAAGATTAGTGACTTTCCTAAGGTTATATAAGCAAAATGCTTATCCTGGAATTGAACTCGTAACATTCCCATCCCCCCAGTCAATGTTATTATCACTCTGCTATATAGACTCTCTCCACAAGGTCAGCTTAGTGGAAGCTTAATCCCCCATAGAGAGGTCAATTGTTATTCTTCAATGTAAATAATTTTATATAGCATATTTCATTCATTGATCAAAAAATACTTATATCCTCAAATTTCATTTTCTATTCATTCAAAAAATATATGTATTTTTTAATCCTCACCAGAGGATATTTTTCCACTAATTATTAGAGAGAGTAGAAGAGAGAGAGAAATATTGATGTGAGAAAAACACATTGATTGGTTCCTCCTGCAGGAGCCCAACCAGGGCCTGGGCCTGGGAGGAGCCTGCAACCAAGGTACATGCCCTTGACTGGAATCAAACCTGGGACTCTTTGGTCCAAAGGCTGACACTCTATCTACTGAACCAAACCGGCCAGGGCCAAAATATATTTTTGAATGTTTATTGTGTGTCAGGCACCATTCCAGGGAATAACATACATCAGTAAAGAACACAGATCAGATATTTGCCACATAGTAGTCGGGTTTTGTTTGTTTGGTTGGTTTTACTTTTTGAAAAATTATTTTTAAGACTGAGGTAAGAATGTATTATCAAAACACTGTTAATATTTCTCTCATAGAAGAGCACAAAGTTATTTATCTAAGTATTATTCTATTCTCCTAAATAAAGGTGTCAAAAAGCTGATGCCTCAAAGTCATTAGAAAGCAAAATTAGATCTCCATATAGTTGATATTTACTTTTAATTTTTTCTTTTTACACTAAAAATCACAACTTTCAATACAGTGATGACATTGTAGTTATTTTAATCAAAACTTAGAAAAATACAACTAAAAAATAAAGCTTTATTGGTAGAAAGTTTTCTTTTTGGAAAAATATGCAAGGCCAAAAGGAAAAGAAAGAAAAGTGTTCTCATACGGAAGCTGCAGATAGAAAGCTCCTATGATCTTTTCTCAATAACAACATAAAAAGACAGGATTCATTTATGATAAAGACACAGTTCTACATTTCAAAATTTGCTAGTTCTGCATTTATATCTTCACAGGTTCCAAATGCTCTTTAAATTGTGAAACTTGTGCTTACTAGTTTTTTTGCCTCAGAGATAAAAGATTCAACTTCCACCGAACAGCTGGATCTAATTAGAACCCAAAGTTCTGATTCCACTTGATCTGATTTCCCCATCTGTATGGAGTCATTATGCACATAAATAGTGTAAACTACAACTTCCAGTTCAAACCAGAAAGAAACTGGCAATCATGGATCCTGTTATGCAAGGGTCACTGAAATTTCTATTTAACATCACAGCATTTCTATATAGGCTGACTCGATCGTTTAAAACTTTTCCACTAATAAATAGACAAAAGAGAAATACGATTTTTCCCTGTATACATCTATTTATTTATTTTTATATGGGAGCACTGAAAAATCTGAAGTGTCAGACTTAGTAATAAAATGTTCAGCAACTCCTTACTGTATACTTCCATGTGTATTCAATTTTGTTGTATATTTTGTATAAGGTCACTTTTCTCCAATCACATCATTTTAGAAATGTGGAGATTGAAGGTCAAAAAATTTGTCTGTCTTGTCTTTAGTTCACACTGAAGAGACCTAAGAGTAAAGCCACAGACGCTGACTTCCCACCTAGCATTCATCTCAGCATTCAAACTGCCTGGACCAGGACACCCTCCCTGCCAGGAAAAACATAACGTATCTCCACATTTACAATTTGACTTCTTAGGTAGTAGCAGTACATCATGAGTTTTACAAATCAGAGAATAAAGAGAAAAAGAATATTCATCCAAAAATAATCACTGTTAAAATTTTGAATTTTATGTTTCTATAGATTCCATGTATATAGTTTTGTACCCTTTCCATTTCAATATATTTTATCCTGTCCCCATACAATTAGCTAATCTTCATAAACATGCTTTTTAATAGCTAAATGGTATCTTATACTGGTATACAACAATTTAAAACAGCATTTTGTTTTTTAATAGGTTGTTTTCAATTTGGTTATATAGTAATACTATGATGAGATGATAATTCTAGCACTTGCTCTTTTGTACATCTTTATTTGTATCCTTAGAATAAATTCTTTAAATTGAAATTCTTGGGTCATAAGATAATGCATGTTAAGCCTTCTGATATGTGTTAGCAAATTATCCTTCTGAAAAGGCTGTGCCACTTTAAAATGATACTCTCAGAACATGAAACTTTTGTTTTTCCTGCACACACAACTAACACTGAATATTTCCCCCCACCCTTGACATTCCCCCGGCCTCCCCTACCTAACACTGAATATTATCATTGTATAATATTTCAAGTTTGATAGATAAAATATGACATCTGATTTCAATTTGCATTGATTTAAAGTAAAATGGACATTTGTCACATGATTGTTAGACATTTCTACATATATCTAAATAACTAGAGAGTGGTGAAATTAAGAAAATGTGCGCAAAGAAAGTAAGGGTCAATTTCAGCTGAGAGGATCAGAGAAAGCATTTAGCCATAGTCTTGACAGTCATTGGAAAATTACTTGAGGTGTGGAACTGAACAGAAAAAAAAATGAGTTGAAGAAGTGAAAAAGATTTAGGTGACAAGAGGGAATGGTAACTGAAAACAGAACATGGTGGAGAGAAATCATGAACAAGTCAGAGAAAGGCAAGTGAACCTTTCCATATGCAGTCCCCTGAGTAATTGACAGGAATGGTTTGTGGTCAGGGCACCCTTAAAGGCTCATAGAAAAACAAACGAAAAGAAAGAGAAACAACGTAGCCATTTCTGTGGCTGAATCATGGCTCTTCAGAGTTGGGAGAATCCTCTGGAGATGCTCTCGCTCCACTCCGCAGTTTCCACGCGAGGAAACGGAGCAGGTAAGTGCTTTGCCGAGGCTCTCATCTTGTTAGAAGAGCCAGAAGTAGAATTCGGGCCTTCTAATTCCCAGCTGAGTGATCGCTGCACAATTTTTTAGGACTAAAACATCTCTAAGCAAACAGAGCTGTAGTGTTATGTTTAGCCCTTGAATGAATTATTTAAATTCCCTGAAATTCAGTTTCCTCATCTTTAAAATGAGAAGACAGAACCAAATAGACATGAACATTTTTTTTTTTGCTTTGGTCAAAATTATTGGATTTAACCTGCTTATAGCTGGCAATCAAGTTCTCTGCTTTCTGGGCCATGCCAATCTTAAAAAAATAAGTGTTTCTCTGCATATACATTCTTTGATAGCTGAAAGGCTTTTTTCCCTGTGGTCAGATAATTCAGAAACTGGTCTGATTTTTGTTTTAAATTGAATTTCTGAACAAAATTGTTTCTTGACCAAGATGATTTATAAGGTAGTTTAGCCCCAAAGCATTATTTTAAGAAACTTATAAGCAACTGTGAATGGGAACAGTGCCAGTCGACTACATATTTTTCTGGCTCAAGAAAAACTAGTAGAATACATTAAATATTTTGTGTTGGAATTGAAGGAGTTCTCCATTGCTTTCTCTCATATATTTTTTACCTTCTTTCCTTATTGCATATGCTCTTATGAATAATATCTGTAGTATCCATGATGTAATTTGATTTCCATAGAAACGTGTCGTTGTTATGGTCACATACATAGTGTGCTAGACACTGTCTGAAGGCAGATTGTTTGACATTTGTAGGTATCAGTATATGCTGCTAATAAGGCTGAGATCATACCCTCAATTCCTGTTCTTTAGTTCTTTTCACCCCTAGCTGCAAGGAGTAACATTATCCGTAAGGGGGAATGAAGAAAAAGGAGTAGAAGAATCAGTATAAATCCATCACTACCACAGAGAAAATAACAAATGAATTAAATCTCACTCCTGAGTCATTGAATGGTCATTAGAGCTTGTCAGGAGGGAGGGGAAAGAAAAAAGAAAAATGGCTTATAGGTAGTTCATCTATTAACACAGAATCAAAGTACTTATATGCGGCCTCAAATGTTTATTGTAAGCAAATGACTACTTCTTCACCAATAATGATATAGATAAGATTGTAAGAAAGATATATGATTGCCCTTCCATACCAGGGATGGGGCCAATGCAAACTCTGTGAGCCAGTGAAATTTTGGCTGGTCAAATTTCTGAAA
>NW_005877691.1:0-8399 GCF_000147115.1 Myotis lucifugus | reverse complement strand
GCAATGAGCTCAAACCACATTTGCTCTGGGTTACTTTCACTGAGCCTTTGCAGGTAAATGGGAGAAGCTTTGGCTTTTCCAACTCCTTCTCTGTCATATGGGTCTTTCCCACAGCTGGTGCCTGTTCCCAGGATTTGTCATTTTCCCCCAGATCATCAACAGATGGCCCAATATCATAAACATCTTCTCCCATGACTGGGATCAGCATGGATATCACAATCTCATACCAGATATTGGGTAGATTGAAGTATCTTGACTTTCATTCTGGAAGGGTGAGGACTATGTCCTCCATCTTACCCTGTGTCCTCCATTTTGGGGCAGCCATGTGCTTGGCAAGGAGCTTCTTCCCGGAAGTCTAAGCCTCTGCTAGCCACACCCAGGAACAAGACACTGACTTGCGCCTGGCCAATCGGCAGGGCCCACAGTCCCCTCTCCTACCCTGACTCCACCCCCTATTAAAACCCTGTTTTTTCCCACGGTGGTCTCTCTCTGCTTCCTGCCATCAGCGAGGTGGGGGAGCCGAGCTAGCTCGAATAAAGGACTCTGCTTTTGCATCGGACTTGGCTGGCTCCCTGTTGGTCTGTGGGGATCTTGAAATCTGGGCATAACACATTCCTGTAGAGAACATGGTCCTATCAGAGTTTTCAAAGATAAGGTCATGGATGGCCTATCTCATTCTCAGCTCCCTAAGGATTTGTTGTATATCCTCTATAGATTTCCAGAATCCCACATACCCAGAGAAATGTCCCTCACTGGGCCAAGCCTCCTGTAAGCTAGAATGATCTAATCTATAAGCAGTGAGTACCATGAACCTTCTGAGTGCCATGCAGCCACAACTGGAGAGCAGGGTATATGGAGGTCAGTTGCTCATTTTCTCTGCCTCCTTCACAGCCAGAGAAATGCATGACCCTGACATGCTATAGTCACACTAACCATGCCTAGATACTTGCTCTGGCCTTTTGCTTGAACTTCACAGCTATACGAATGCGCTCAGTGGGATTATATTCTCTCTTCATGAATACTTCCTGAACTGGGGGCTGCCTACTGGCTGGGGATGTATTGTTTTGCTTTTAGTTTCCTTTGTGTTAAAAGTGGGAGAGGAAGTGTTTCTTCCATTTCATTGTCAATCATCACAACATTCTTGTCACTCTCCACACTTTCTCAGGGATCCCACCTCTTAGCATTCTGATCAGGCATTGTCACAAGCACTTGGACATTAATCTGTGGCAGTTAGACTTTTTACAAAATGGCCCACTGAAGTCTCTCATTGATTATACTGCTTTCCTGCCTTGTCTTCCAGCACCAAAGCTATCAGAGTAGTGGACATCACATGTCCTTCTCTAACCTCAGCTCTTCTTCCAACTTTCTAACTCAAGCTTCAGCCTTTAGTTGGGCATCTGTGACCAGCCAAACTGCCACAGTAGAGACCAGCCCACTGCAGCCACCATCCACTTCCCTTCTTTGCCACAGTGCACTGTGAGCAGTTCCTCACATAAAGGATCAAAAACAGTTGTGTTAGGGAGCATCTCCATACTCACACTGTGGTCCACAAGCATCTGAAATATGAGCCACGCTCCCTACACAGAGGTTGATGGCCAACTCAGAATCCCCCAACCCTAGATGCCTTTTTCCCAAGGTCCTAATTTTAGTCTCCTTGCTGGCTTGCCAATTGTTGGTTCACAAACTGGCTTTTTATGCAGAGGTGGAGAGACTGGAGAAAGATCACTCCAGATTCGTAGGTGGCAGGTTTAATAAGCAAGGGAACTTATTGCCTACAAGGCTTGTCTTGAGCATCTGCAACACCAGTTCACCAGAATCTTAAAAGATTATCCAGAGTTCTCAACTGGGTTTGATTACATAGGCCATCCAAATAGTCTCTACAACACATTACTCTTTCAAAGTTGTGTCCGTGGGCAGCTTCAGATTTCAGGAAGGCAAGCAGAATTTATATTCAAGGTTAGCGGAGGGGCAAAGAACCTTCAATTGCCCAGATTTCCCAGGTCCAGCCTGAGGGTCAACCAGTGGTCACATCCTCGATGACCTCCGCCAACAAAAGGGTGCTAAGTTTCAATTACATAAGATGAATAGTTCTGGAGAGCTAATGTACAGCATGGTGACTATAGTTAATACTGTACTATACACAGATAATGTTTTTAATGTTTTGAGAGAAAATTAACAAAAGTAGAGCTTGGGGGTAAATTATAAACTATCTACAGTGCTATAGAGATAGGTGCTGAGCATTAAAACACACACACACACACACACACACACACACACACACACACCAGACTACAGAAAATGCAAAGTTGTATAGAAATTAAATGTTATCATAGTACACTGCACAGCTCCACTTTAATAATATTCACTGAATCATAATATAAACACTAATTTTTGATTTAACAAAAAAATACCTATATAACTATATTGGAAAAATAGAGAAGACTCATAATGGAGGATAAATAGAAAACCTTTTGTAGTAGGAAGTCAATTGATAGATCTAACACTGGAAAATCAAGAAATAATAGAAGAATCATGTTATTTAGAGATAGAACATTTTAACAAAATACAGGAATGACACAGGTAAACTGTATTCACTAAGGAGGACAAATTTTGGATTGAAAGGTAGTTTCTTTTTAATTTATATTATAATTTTATAAAGCTATTTGACTTTTAAAAGTATGCACATGTATAGATGTGAAGTATAAAATTTAAAAATTTAAATTGGAAAAGTCTACTTCTGCATAAAATTATGATCACAATAAATAGCACTATAGTTTAATGCTAGTGCTAATAAGAGTTTATGGTTTTAAGTAAAATAATTTTGAGATTTACTTTAAGTTTATAAAATTACTAAATTATTAAAATGGAAATATCAATACTTGACTAATTAGGTTGTCCTCATAAAATAACCAATTTCTTTAAAGTCAGACTTTCTCTCTCACTCTCTCTTGTTCTATTTTCTATTATGAGTGTTTAACCTGAATTCTCAGAGTTATTTACATACTAGAGGCCTGATGCACGAAATTCGTGCAAAAGTAGGCCTTCCTTTCCCTGGCTGCTGGCACCAGCTTCCGACAGGCACCCTGGACCCGAGCTGGCTTCCCTCTGGCCCCGGCTTTGTCTGGAAAGACATCCGGAATGACATCCAGAAAGACATCCGGTCTAATTAGCATATTACCCTTTTATTATTATAGATAACACAAAAGGAGACTACCAATCTCTTTGCCACTAGACTACTGTCAGTTTTCACCAAATCCAATTATTATTGGGTCTCACTCTGAGTTAGTTACCTGATTTGTTTCACTGCATTTTCAGACCTGTTTTACTTGCTCTTATGACAGATGCATTTCCGCCATTTTTGCAGTTGAACTGAACTGTGCAAAGAAATTGATTATTGAGGACAGTGTCTTAGCTACACAGCAGCACCATCTTTTGGCCTTCTAAGGAAAGTGATCCAAACATGTCAATTATGAAGTCAGCATTTCTGGCCTGCTCACTATGTGAATCACTTTTGTAGTATAATTTAGGTAAACAAATGGCTTCAAAATGATTGACATCCATATTTTAAATGATATAAAATTTCCATAAACACAGATTATCTGAAAGAAAAAAAATCAGTATTTTATTCATTTAACAAAAGTTAAAGTATATTCTTTAGAAACTGCTTACCTTGAAAATAATCAATTATTTGATTTTCAACTTATGAATTGAGTATGGAACAATTTTGTATAATTCTTTAATATATTAAAACTTTTTATTATTTTATATTTCTGACTTATGAAAGGAATTTCTGGATTTTACTTACTTATTACAATGCAGGCTCAAGACACTTTTTATTCCTCTACCTTTAGAATACGGATGGTATATATCTAACCATTCTTATGATTTTCATATGTGTTTATCAAATATCCCAAATTTTCACATCCTATTATCAAGTGTTTCCTGAAGAAAATTTGCAGGAAGTGCAAATTCTGTGAAAACTAAAATTTAAGTAGGTGTAAAGAATAAAACACATGCTATGTCTTAGAATATCATTTTATTTTGTCATTACTAATTTAGTTACAGAAATTGAATATATGAAATAAACACAATGCAGCATCAGAAAATGTAAGTTTTATTCTGATCCTGAAAATAACTGACTGATTATATGAGAGAGGTAAATTCAATCTCTATTTTATACAGAGAGAAATATTTTTTAATATTCATCTAAAATTGTTTTTCTAATTCAGATGTTTCCGCTGTACTTTTCATACTGTTAATTTTTTCATGGTAATTTCTTTAATTTTACCAAATAAAACATTATGGCATTTTATATTTTTATAATGGCATTTTTCCACTATGATTGTTTAGCTCTTTTACAGTTCTATTATTCCTTCAAGGTTAAAGCTTTAACTTATTTCCAAATTCTCAAGAAAAATATTTTTCTGCTAAGAGTCATTAATATAAGTCTTCTAGTATAAGCTTAAATTATTCATTCATTATTCTCTCTCTTCCCCTTCAAGCCCATTGTGTCATTTAGCCCACTAGTTGGATAATACTCACACAAAAAAAACATGAAACAATTAGTTGTATGTTCTAGGTTATCTAGATTTAAATCTCCATCTGTACTGATATTGGTACAATAGCTACTAATCCTATGTGACTGTTTAAAATTAAATAAATGTTTAGATTTAGTTTGTTACTCACTAGGACATAGTTGTCAATAGCTATAAGTTGTATAGTGGCTCAGACATTGAAGATAAGAATAATTCTATTATCACAGAATTACTATTGGACAGCACTCACAATTATTTAAACACTAGAAGGCCAGTGCACAAAATTTGTGCACGGGGGGCAGGGTCCCTCAGCCTGGCCTGCACCCTCTCCAATCCGGGACCCCTTAGGGGATGTCCAACTGCCAGTTTAGGCCCCATCCTGCAGGAAGGGGCCTAAACCGGCAGTCAGACATCCCTCTCGCAATCCAGGACCTCTGGCTCCTAACCACTCGCTTGCCTGCCTGCCTGATTGCCCCTAACCACTCTACCTGCCTGCCTGATCACCCCTAACTGCCCCTGCTTGCCAGCCTGGTCTCCCCCTAACTGCCCCCCTGCCAGCCTGATTGTCCCAACCACCTCTGCCTCGGCCCCTGCCATCATGGGTTTGTCTGGAAAGAAGTCGGACATCTGGAAGATGTCCAATCGACCCAGTCTAATTCGCATATTATCCTTTTATTAGTATAAAATAGTGTCCTGGTGCATGAATCCGTGAACATTGAAAGGAAATTAATTAGAAAAAATATTTTAATATCACTATTCGCCATTTCTCTATAATAGAAGTGCCAACCAAATTTACCATTGACAATGACAGATTGAAACACAGGCATGCAATTGGCACCAGTGAGAGCTTTATTTAGCTCTCGCTCTCTCTCTCTCTATCTCTCTCTCTCTCTCTCTCTCTCTCTCTATATATATATATATATATATATATATATATATATATATAAATAATATGTATTAAACTTGTTTAATTAGACCTGCTTTCTGATTTAGCTAAACTTTTTACAGCCCAGTGAAGCACCTCAACTTCCCAATTTCTTTCGTTCTTTTTCTTTTTTTTTCCATTGACTCTCCAATGAATCAAATGTATCTTTTCTGTTTATATTGTCTGCTCAGGCATTTTCCCCCCTTACTTTCAAGTTCTAGGCTATTCTTTGAAGAATTAAATATTTAAGTAAATATTTGAAAAAACTAGTTTTTAAACTCTTTCATGGCATGCAAAATGTCATTTCTGATACAAATAATAAAATAGTTAAATAAGGACTGGTAAAGATAATTTACTAGGTCCTTAAAACTAATGCATTATCTTAGGCTGCAAGAAGTAGTCAGTATAATATCAGTTATGCTGCAGTAGCAAATGGCTCTGTAATCTCAGTAGCTTTTAACAATATTTTATGCTCGTGATTATATCTATTTTATACCAACCACAGCTTTGTTTCACATTCTCTGCATCATGTGTCCAAATTTAATAACTAACAGAGACTTGAGAGTCTCATTAGGACAGGAAAAATTTTTATCAAAACCTACATGTTTCTCCTTATTTCTCATGCACAGAAGAGTCACATGTAATTTTCATTCATATTTCAGGGGATAAACCAGGTCATTTTGCCAAAACTAATGACAACGAAGTGAAAAACATGATTCAACTTCCAGATCGGGACCAATAGGCAGGAATAAAAAAAATACTTAGAATCTTTCTCAAGGCTCTTCCTAAAACCTAATATATATTTACCCTTGGGTCCTAGAAGATGTCTCTAAGATAGAAGAGGTGGGAGGGAGGGGCTGAAAGTCCCAAACCTGTAACCACATGGTTTTTCTCCTGGCAACCAACCCCCACTTGGGTAGGGTCCACAAGTCATCTTATTAACATAACTAAAAATACTTTTATCATTCTCAACATTTAGGAAATTCCAAGAGTGTTGAGAGCTGTGAGCAGGGACTATGGATGAAAACCAAGTATTTCATAAATCACAATATCTCAGGGGCCAATTCTCTAGCACAATAATTTTAAAGGTGTGTGTCCTGAAGAGAGCATCAAAATACATGAGGCAAAAACTCATAGAAATGAAGGAAGAAATAGACAAACACACTGTTACAGTTGCAGACATCAATATCAATCTGGCAATAATTTATAGATCGAATAGATACAAAATCAGTATGAATATGGGTGACTATTCTTAGCAGAGGATAACTAGCTCCCAAGTATGGAAGAAATTTGTTTATAACTAAAGTGTCATGTTAGTCAACATGATAAATTAACCTTCAAATCCAAAAGAATTGACAACGTATGCCCAACAAAAAGTCTTGTACATGAAGGTTCACAAAAGATTATTCATAATAGCCAATAAGTAGAGACACCCAAATGACTATCAACGAATGAATGTATAAACAAAATATGGTGTATCCATACAAAGGAATACTATTCAACCATAAAAAGGAATAAAGGATAAACCTTGAAAATACTATGCTATATAAAAAGAGCTTGTGAAAGGCTAATATTATGTGAATTATCCCCATGAATTCATTTATATGTGAATTCATGGGGATAGAGGGAAAATTTGTGGTTGCATAGGATGGGAGGAATGGAAAAATGGGAAGCAACTTCTAATCACTAAAAAGTTTATTTTTACAATAATGAAAATGCTTGAGATTAAATAGTGGTGATGGCTGCACAAAGGTTGTACCCTGTGAATATGCAAAAACAACAACACTGAATTGTACACTTGAATAAAGTGAATTTTGCATAATATGATTTAATCTCAATAAAGCTGTTATATAAATATTTTTAATAAAATAGAAGTGAAAATGGCCTATGCAATTAAAGGTACCTGAGTTCTATTTTATTATCTTTATATTATTGTTTAAATTATAACTTATTTTATAAATGTATACATTCCCAATATTCCCAATAGATGGTTAATAAATATTTGTTGAGCAAGTAAAACACTATATTTAGATGTAGCCTGTAAACTTTCTTCAATATAGATTCTTACACATGGAATTCCTTCTTTTATTTTTCTTGTAATTTAAATGACATTGAATTTCACCTTTGAGGTTAAATTCTTTAATCAATGACTTCATTTAGGTACAATCACAGAATATAATACTTCTCAGCCCTGCCACTTCCCTCCTTCTTGGTTTGGAGAAGTCTCTATTTTATAGCTTAGTTTCCTTACCAACGTTTTATTTCTGTGATGCTGCTCTTGACACTGCTTTAAGTGAAAATGTTACTCTACTACTTCATGGATATTCAGGGCCTTTCCGCTTTTGGATGAAGAGGTCTGATTGAAAATCAGATACAGACACATATGGAGAATTCTAAGTTCCCAGTTGCCTTGATGTTAACTGGAGTGGGCACTTGATTATTATAAAGGCTAGAATTGGATTCAAGAGTCATACTTATAGGTGCAGTAGAGCTCAGAAAGCGCCAGACCTTAGAAGTACCTGGCAGTGATTGTAGCAGCTGGAAGTGACTTAACAAGCTCTTGAGGTGACAGAATCAAGCGCATTATATGATGAATGGGCTGTTTCAATACACTAAATTATTTTGCTCTTTAGAAGTCAGAATTAAATAGTTTATGTTTTGAGGGGGACAGACAAGGAGCTCTAATAAAATAACTCATAGTCACCTACATAAATGGGAGCTCAAACCACAGACACATTTCCATATTTTTCTTTGGCCCCCTACACAGTTTTCTGCTCTGTATTAACTATATGAACCTTTATCAACTAAAGAAAATTGAATCTCAGTTACTATCACTTTTGGCATTTGTTAAGTCTCTGTCCTCATGCCCTCACTTTTTGTATATAAAACATGGATGTAGTACCCAGTGCTTCATTTGACATGTTGCTATAAGTATGAAG
>NW_005877690.1:0-8400 GCF_000147115.1 Myotis lucifugus | reverse complement strand
AGACCACAGCCCGGGAGGGACTGTATCTGCGCTCTGAGCTTCTCCCACCTGAGACAAACCCACACAAGTCCTGCTTCGAGCACCTTCTCTCTCCAGTTGCTTGCATATTTACAAACTGTTGAACTATCATGGTTAATCAATAAGCAGAAAATAAAAATAAGTTGAGAATCCTTGAGCAAACGGAGCAGATGTAATCTATCATCAAAAAGGTAAGTTGTGTAGAAAATGATTACTCAGTGGCCTGAACTCCACGGCAGGTGGGCAGTAATGTGCCACCTCGACGGTCCATTGGGAGATGTGCTAAGACCGTTTCTTCTCGAGGGAGCAGGCTCCGTTTCTCACACAAGCTTTGCAGAAACAGCCGGATGGAGGCTGTCTTTTCCATCGCTGTCCACCGCCTCTCGCACGAGGTTACAACTAGCCCGCACCTTTCTCTGGAAGAGGCACGGGTACCTCTCTCCCCTCAATGTAGAGATCCAGCATATTCTTTTAAAAAATATGTATTTCTTTATTGATTTCAGAGAGGAAAAGAGAGGGAGAGAGAGAGATAGAAACATCAATGATGAGAGAGAATCATTGATCGGCTGCCTATTGCACACCCCCTACTGGGGATCGAGCCTGCAACCCGGGCATGTGCCCTTGACCAGAATCGAACCCGGGACCCTTCAGTCTGCAGGCCGATGCTCTATCCATTGAGCCAAACCGGCTTGGGCCAACATATTCTTAATAAGCCCCAAATCTTCTTGCTTTGTCAAAATTCATGCATCTTTAATGACCTAAAATTGCTTTTCAAAGACGCTCCTGTGGATTGTTTTTCATTACTGACACATGCACGTGTAGCAGGACTCTTCCACGAAGGATTTAAACTAGGACTTGCGGTTGAGCCTCTCAAGTCTGCTGGTTCTGTCATGTGTGTAAGCGAAGCCGTAAGTGGTTCTGACACATCTGTACCGCGTGTGTAAGAGGCTGCTGCATGCTGCCACAGGAGTCCATTAGCGGCTCCTGAGCTGCGGGAAACAGGAGCGTGTGTACCGCTAATTGGCAGTAGACTCAGGTGGGGAAGAGCAGTGAGAGTCAGGCACCTCTCTGAAATTCTAATTTCATAAAAATACTTCCATTTTCAAACATTACAATACAAATGTATTACTGAATAACACCATCCATAGAGTTTCTGAATAATTCATTCCGCACATGACGTAATCTACTAGAGCCCCTTAGTAGCTCCCTGAAAATCCCGATTTGGGTGGGTAGGATTTCTGAGGGAATTCTTAGCTCATAAGCATTAATAACACTGATCGTAGTTGGAGAGTAAGCCTTTTGCTTTCACACCAGGTCCACGCCAGTTAACACAACCAAACTGAGGAATGCGATGAACTCGGGCAGGGATTAGTAGTTTTAATGTCGGAATAAATTATTTCTCATCTAGCTAATCCCATTACGTTAGCGAACAGAATCAATTATGCAGAACTGTGGATCGCAAAACAGTGGTAAGGAAGGGTAAGTTTGTCACGGAGCCTAGAGAACAGCAAAAGTGAAGCTGAAATGAGAAAATACATTTAAAATATATGGGAGGTCAAAATGTACGGAACACTTTAAATGTGAAAAGTAAGTAGCACAAGTTTTGCAAAAAGTTAAACATGGGCCATAAGAAAATATATGTACTGAGCAAAAGAGAGCAAGGTTTGGCATTTGCATTTTTACATCAGAGGCAACAATGATGAGACTGAGAGTTTAAAGCTAAGAAAAAGGGCAAACCACCACCAACAACTTGGCCTTGAAGAGTAACACTTCTGACAACACCACAAAAGCCTGGTTCTAAATAATAAAGGCGTTAAAGGGAGATGTTGACATCTGAGGTTCAAATAATGATTAAACATGATCATTGCAACAATACAAACACCCCTTTTTAAGCCACTACAGGAAACAATCAGAAAAATGCAGGCAAGCTGTCAGAAGCCATTAAGCACAATAATCGTAAAGATAATACAGTGTATTTAAAAATTAAGATGCCTGACCAGTGCTGAAATGCACATTAAACTGCCACAGAAATGACAGGCACTGAGGTAGAGTCATGCCTACTCGGTCTACTAAGAAGTTTTCAATTTGTTTTACAGAAGAAAACTCTTGTAAAATGAGTGCTAGACATAGGAATTGGAGCCTTTAAGAAACGATTCTCCAGGAAAATGCTGTATTCCTGACATCCTTTCCCTGGACTTCTGCTTATTTCTCTTTGAGGAAGACCCACAGGGAACACAGAGGGCAGCATTCCCGTGTTTCCTGTAAGATAGTGATTCTTGACCTCTTTGGGGTGTCAGATCTGAGGAAAGTGGAGAAAGTCATCGATTCTCCCCCAGCAGAAAGGCACGCATGCTCACAAACACAAAATGCGGCCCGTGGTCCCAGCGCCTCCAGGAGCTCTCGGTCCACACTGGCCAACTCTGAACACCCGGCTGATGCATGAACGAGCCCACATCTCCAGCTCCGCCAGTAGGTCTCCTCCTCTGGTTCAGAACAATCCACTGCGCAACCAGCCCTGACCTACCAGGAATTTAGCAGCTATTTCTCTCCCTGAACCCACAGCGTGGCACCGCCCATCTTTTAGGTGCCATCTTCGTGGTCTCCTTGGGAAAGGGCAGGGGGCTTTCCCTTAAATGGCATAACGCAGGTGTGTTTTAAATGCCAGGTGTGTTTTAAAATCTGGGCCTCCATCATCATCTCTCTCTCAAAATACATTCAGATACACAGTCCTCCCTGAGTACAGATGCCAAGCCCAGGCACCGGAGGTCCTCGGTCTACCTGCTGTCCAGGTAGGTAAAGACTCAGTCATCTTTTCGATGTGGGACAAAGGTTCGGATCATCAAAGATGTTACTTACTGTGTTTCCTCCTTTGCATTCTGGGGAAGACGGGTCAGGTGGACACAAAACGACTTTCTCTTGTCTGTCCCCTTAGTCACGGACGGGGATCCTAAGGTCCCTTAGGAGGGACCTTGCGCTGACATCATCTCCTTGTGCCACTTTTAGCCCTAATATGTAGGTTAGGGAGGAACAGCATCTCTTTGGAAATTCTACCTACATCTTGGTGCCTCATTTGCTTCTCTCTCAAAATTGTGGGCATCCCTCCCTCCCTTTCCTCGAGTTACCCGACTCCCCCCACTCCCCTCAGTACTTCTCATGGATGGAGTCCAGGAATATGAACATCAGGTTAAGTGTAAAAAGAGAGGAGAGTCAAGAGCGAGTTGTGGTTATTTCATTGAAGAAATTCCATGACAATACCTGGCTTCAGAATGGACAGACACGTGGGACCGATATGTAAACCTTCTCCATTAGAAATGAAAACTCTGTGGCCATGCTAGCCACTGTATTTTCAATGCCTGGCTCAGCAGGGAAATGTCTTAATGTCTGCTGAATAAAATGATCACATGTACAATATTATTAGGGTGGTCCTAGTATGTCTTACATATGTTTGCAGCTTTTGAAGGAATCCTATGAATGATACACGGCTACCTTTTAAGAAAGAAGCAAATATGAGTAGTACCCCACTTACAACACCCTCCTCTCTCCTTGGTCCATCGGTTCCTCTTCCCTCACCCCACCCCTCCATCCTGATAGGCAGTGGCATTAACTGTAACTACCATTTCCTGCCTGTTACTATGTGCTGGAAACGATGCTAAGCTGTCTTAACTTTCACCACTCCCTGGTGTCCCAGGCACTATTAGTATCTTCTTTACTTCCCAAATGAAGAAACGGAGGCACATGAAGTTAAATAACTCTCTCAAGGTCAAAATCAGAACAAGTGACAAAGCCCAAATTCCACCCAGGGAGTCTGAGGCCAGAGCCCACATACTTAGTAAATGAGCTACACTGATGATTCAGAAGAACCGTGCACATGGGTGAGGTCGTTAGAAGCATCATGTCTGTTTGGATTGGTCAGTAAACTAACTTGAACAAAAAAATAAGACAAAAAAATATATAAATTCTTAATTCAACGTTGACACCTAACAGGAGAGAGGCCAGGACATAAAATTAAAATCCAAACTAACTTGAAATATTAATCCGTTGACACAGCCTCATAAATCAGAGTAAATCTACCTTTTGTAGACCTAAGAAAGCTCCCTAAGGACTGTTGTAACCTGTCCTAAGAGCCCACAGTATGGAAAACCAATTGGCAAGATGTAAAAACTGAGGGGTAACAGCAGGAAAAAGAAAAACAAATGAGTCTGAAAAATCAAAGAAGAGAAGCAGGTCAGTGGGTGGATGAAGGTTGTGCGAGCAGCAGCTGCCGAGAAGTCCCAAAGAAGGCTGCTCATTTACAATGAGGTCAAAGGACGTGTGTGCCTGCTTGGGGAGGGCCTGGGCCATGGGCAGGTGGATACGGAAAAGGCTTAATTCCAAGTTTGCTTTCCTTTTGCTCTCAAACTGATGCTTAAAAACACGGAGAAGAAACACAGGCCAGCCAAGCTGGTTATATGCACGTGAGGCAGCTCACAGAGGAAAAGTACAAATCCTTGGCCGGTGTATACATAGTTGCCGGTGTGTGTAGTCATGAACGATGTGCATTGCTTCTGCTCTGGACAATGTGCTTGGTTAGGGCCTATTAAATAGTACAGTATAGTCCACTGGGCTCCTGAACTGACTCCTGGGGCTATGAGGACCTCTCTCAGTTTCGTACAACAAGAAAATCTTAGAGGCCCATCTTCGAAAGAGGATAATCCAGTCAGAGACGCGCATAATAAAATACAGACACATTCTCCACTCTTGCGATGACCGAACATCCTTGGAGTCCAGGGCACATCTTATTTCGCAGTGTGCGTCTCCTAATACTTTATGACGCAGACTTTAGAAAGGGATTCACATTAGTATCTCACTAAAGCTATAAGTAGGTGTCACTCTCAGGTGATTCACATGCCAGTTCCTGTAGAATGACAGGAAGGCTACCGTCGGAGAACACGTGCATATTAAATCTATTTATTCCCATCAGCAGCTGTCTAAATCAGCAAGCGGGCAGCATACCCTTTGATTTGATGATCCTTAATTGGTACGCCCTGCACTGTTTTATTACTGATTACTCTGTCATAAAGGATGATGACCCTGACATAATTTTGAACAACGTAAGACAATTTACTCAATTTAAAGTGTTCTCTCTCTCTCTCTCTCTCTCTATCTAGAATCCTCATTCTAAGATTAGGACAAAACATTGCAAATATTTTATCCCATTTAGGAGAGTCCATTAATTTGAATTTTAACACCTAGTGAGACTGGGCCAGTGGAGAAAAACAGTTTGTGTGTGTGTCCACGTGAGCACGTGTCATAGAAAGAGCTTTTGCGCCCTCGACATTGCCAACACTTTTGAAAACCTGCTTCAAAGAGACTGTTTTTGAAAGTTTGCAGATTTTATTCCTTTTATAGTTCGGAAATTTGGTGTAAAAATCATCTGTACAAGTACCTTGCTTCTTACACGCACCCACCCAAGCAAAACACCACACTTCAGCCGGGAGCATTATTTATACGAAGACGTTCCAAAACAGTGAAATAATATTTTTCCTGCGTGAAGTCAGCCCTGAAATATCTGCATTCGAGGGAAAAGGTGCTCTGAGATAAACCAAATTTGGTGAAGTCAGCAGTGCTGAAAAGTGCCATTATAAGCGACAGAGCTTTGAACAGACAGCGGGTAGAACACTGTTTGGTAGTTTCCTCCTGTTTAGAATTTCACGCCTGGCTGTGGACCACATCTACATAATGGGAGTAACAGGGGACACGGGGGTGGGGGTGGGGGCGCGGCACGCTGCGGATGCTGGCGCCTGCGCCTGTGGGTGGGGAGGACTATTGTTCGCCGTGTGATACAGGAGCTTGGTGGCAGTCTTTGCACATGGCGTGATTTGTTACATTGGACCACACACGTAAACATGTTAGTAACCCATGTCTCCTTTAGATTTTTACTTCTTTTTAAAAGAAAGGTTTTTATTGATTTTAGAGGGAGACGAAGGTGGGGGTTGATGAGAGAGAGAGAGAGAGAGAGAGAGAGATCTGCCGTTTCCTGCACGGGCACGCCCTACTGGGGATAGAGCCCGCATGGCGGGCATGTGCCCTGACCAGGAATCTAACTGGTGACAGGATGATCCTCAACCAACTGAGCCACGCTGGCCAGGGCTAGATTTTTACTTCTTGTTTGGAGTCAATGAATGACATGAGCAAAATCACATTTAGTGATTTAGTCTAGGACTCCCTAGACTAATAAGAAAATCAGATCTATTTCAGCACTCTGATTCGGGAATGAAACTGTCCAGAGGTAGTTCTGAACATTAATAAGCAAAAATTATAACACATATTTTTTAGACTAAATGAATATTTGGGCCTTTAGCATTTTGATACAATGAACTTGGTTCTGACAACTAGTGAACTGGTCACTGAGCAGTACTGGTAAGTCTAATGCAGGAGACCATAAAAATGATATACCGATTAGGTCACTATCAATGATAGAATTTCTCACCTGTCATCACTATTTTTGTGTTTTCATAAAATTTGACATTTAAGATAAACGTGTAGAATTAAGACGTATAAATAAGTATGTATAATGTACTGGGGTCTTTCTTTTGATAGTTTTCTTGACGACATCAGGGAAAATGAGGAACAACATTGAACAGTCCTTTGAACTCACCTCTGATAAACTAATTTATTTGGGATAAACCAATAAATGGCTCCTTTCAAAGGTGAGTCAGAGAGAGAATTTTTCTGTATTCGTGGGTGAGAGTGCTCAGATGTTGGGCAGCTGTATGGGGGCACTAAGCCCTCCTGAGCCCTTTTCATGAGCTCAGACTGGCTCTACAGTCGTCTGTCCACTTGCTGTGTTTTCCACGGTTGATGTCTGTACACGTTATTTGGTCTACTCATTTCAGCTGACGAAAGAACTGGAGGTGAATTTCAATGTTAGAGGGTGTTATGTCGAGTTTTCAATAAGTGCTTTACACTTTTCTTAAATCCTTCACAGTAGAAATGGACTTTCCTGGAATGCTTTTTTGTTGTTGCTATAATGGTTATTTTTATTTTGGCAAATGATGTGTCCTGTCATCAGTCATAATTCAAAATTCCCTGAATAAAAAAGTGACATCTCATCATTAAGACATCATCGACATCGTTATTAATGCATCCACTTCGATGACAATTCAATCTTTTTGTGACAGAAACATCGATATTACTTTCTCTTTATCACAGGGAAAATTTAAACTTCACCGATTCCACTACGCACACCCACACTAAACAACTGGGAAGTACTTGGGGAGGTGACAGTGCCTAGTGCTTAAGAGTATGGGCTCGGGAATGGTTCACATGGGTTGGGTTCTGGTTCCGTTACCTCCTAGCGGAGCCTGGGTTCCCTCACTGGAGTTTTTAGTAACTCCCACCTGCCAAGGTTGCCGGGAGCATTCAGGAAGATAATGTCAGCAGAGGAATTCTGCTGTGTGCCTCAGCACATAGTAAACACTCAATAAATATCAGGTACCGTTAATTCATTGTGTCAACAAAGGAAGTTTAAAAAGTTGCAGACTCATGAAGTAGCTGGTGTCTTTTAGGAGACTCTGAAGCCAGGAAGGAAGCCGGCTTTAAGCAAAGGAGCGTGGCACTGCCAGCGATGGCCTCCCTGAGCCATGAGGTGCGCTCTGCCCCAATCAGGCCGGGGGTACCCCCTTTGCTGCGCCTCCTCAAGGTACCCTCCCTTTCATGGGAACCCTGATTACATGAACGAGCTAGCGCCCACAGTGGGGACACCTCCCCTTTTGTGGGGGAAGTTTTCTCATTCCCTCTCTCACAGAACCCCCTGCTGGTACTTAGGCACTATTCCCAATCAGAGCTCGATTCGGCTGGGGCGCGGGAATAAAGAACCCTCACGAGGAGAAGGGATGGGGAAGTGCGGATCGGTAGTTATTTAAAAAGGCCCAGTGTATGGGGAATATAGGCAATAACACTGTCATAACGAGGCACGAGGCCAGGTGGAAATATCAGGGGAACGCTGTGTGAAGTATGTGACTGTCTGACCACTAGGAAACTAATGCAAAAGAATATTGAATGTAAACGGTAACTGAAAAATTAAAAACTAAACTTTAATTAAAGAAAGGAACACGTCACGACTTGTTCTTACATCATTTGTGGCCCCTCCTTAGTAATCCTATTTGGGCAGGGAATGCTAATACTTGCTAAGGATGTGTACATATCTGTGTCAATATTCATTCAATCTGGCCCCAGACTTAGAAATACAAGTCACTTTCACAGTAACTGCTTTCGAACTCAGGCATCAACACAGCACACTTTTACATGCGTAGTTCTGTCCCTACATTGCCATCCTGCCGAAAATGTTCATTCTGGAATGGACTGAGCAGAAGCGATGGGATACAAATGGCTAACTTTTGT
>NW_005877689.1:0-8403 GCF_000147115.1 Myotis lucifugus | reverse complement strand
GAGAATTACAGGACTCTGCGTGGTGAGCAAGGAAGGGGTCATGCTGACATTTCATCTTAATTCCTCATCAAGTATTAAAACTCGTCCCAGGCAAGGTCACGCAGCACCCGCACCTGGAGCCCTTGCTGCCGCACTGGCCACCGATCACGTCGGGTCTGCAGGTTTCCAGGGCCATTTCTCTACCTGGGCGGTTCCTCCACTTCCCCTTCTGCCCACCTCTGTGCTGAAGGTCACAGTCCCCTTCCTCAGGCCATGGCATCTCTTTTCAGTGTCTGTGGAGCCTCTAATTCCATGGCTGTCTCAGCATTTCTCGTTGGGATGGCGTGTTGCGTGTTCTTTTTAATTTGGAGACTAGGACAAAACACGAGAAAGAGAAGTGAGACGTACACTGCACCTTGAAGGGTTTGGTTTGCGGTTCCCTTTGAGGCTCCGTCAGCCAGGACAACACGTGTCGTTTTTCCCTGACAGCCGTGCGGAGAGGGTCAGTGGTCTCCTGCATGTTAAGTCCACTGCCCTTTGTGCTTTGGGATTCCTCCCGCTACGCAGCACAGAATTCACTCACAGGGGCACGCTCTGCGAGCTCTCTTGTTCACACGCCGTCCAGGAACCATGAAGTTTTGCAGGGCCGGCCGCTGAGACTTCCTCTTTGTAGGTAGCCAAGTCTCCCTGGGTAGATCCACTCCGCCTTCTGAGATTGCTGGCAGTTGGCAGGAAGTTGGAGAGTATAGAGATGTTTGCTCCAGGACTGCTTTGCCGCCTGAGGGAGTAATCCTGGATTTGTTTGTAACCCACCCCTCAGCATTGGTTAGAGAGGATGTTTCGGCTCTGCTGGCCAAATATGGAACCAACGTGCTCACTGTAGCTTCTGTGCAATCCTGAGGCAGGGCCTAGGATTTTAGCACCTAAAAACCCGCCCCTCCCCCCCGGCCCCCCCCCCCCCCCCCACATCTGGGGACGATCCGGGGCAGAAGTCAAGATCAGCTGGGTTTGAATTCTTCCTAATAAACATTGTTAGGAGCCAGAGCATTTAACTATTTAGGCAAAAATAAAAAAAGGTAGAGGTTTTCATTAAGAACATATCTTTTTTCACCAGGTTTTTACTATTTCTCATTGTTCTCTTCTGAAATATATGTCCTCTATCGATTTAAGAAGGAGTGGCACACAAAAATTTTGAGACGAATTGTACTCTTAAATATTTTGCTCAGCCAGTTCCAACAACATCCAGCGATGTCTGACTGCGGGGTTAGACTTGGGTGTTTTGGTAACAGGGTGGCTTTAAATGATCCGCATCTTCTCCAGCTCTTGTCTGGATGGTTCTTTTCCTGCTTGTACCCCGGATCCTTTAGCGGGAATCTGCCCAGCAGTGAGGAGAGCACTTACAAGAGTGATGGAGATCCTATCTGTTCTCCCCCTCGTTTCTGTCAGAGGAAGAGCCAGGCCTTTAGCGTGGACCTGGTGGGCACATGATCCGATTCTTATGATGTCAGACTTCCTGTGGGTCCCGTCTTCCCTCTGCTCTGTGTCTGTTCCCTCAGGACACAGGACACTCCAGCCCCCGCAGGGCATGTGTATCGATTGCCATTCCTCTTGCCTAGATGTGGCTCACTCATGCCTCCTCTAAGACGTGCTCGAATATCGTTTTCCCCACGAGGACGCCCCGATTAAAATTGCAGCCCGCTACGCCCTAATCCTGAGCTCTTTCTCATCTCAATTTCTTTTCAGAATGTTCTCATATACTGTTATCTTGTTTATTGTTAAATATCTTCTCCCAGTAGAATACAAATGTTCTGAAGGCAGGAGGCTTTTCATTGTGTGTGTGTGTGTGTGTGTGTGTGTGTGTTCATTGATACACCCCCAACATCAAGGACAAGGCCTCAGACACAGTGGACGGAGATGAACTTCTCTACCGTGCGCGAGTGCAATGAGGCAGCCATGGAGGGAGCATCTTTAATGAGCAGAGGTGTCTCTCCAGAGGGCACACTGCACCATTGTTGTCAGAGTGCCCAGTGGCAGACAGCCCGGTGACAGCGGTAGGTGGGGAGAGGCTACGCGGGGTAAGTTCTTGTCACACCGTTCATATAGCCATGGGAGCCGACTTCCCAGGAGACAGGGGGACTCCTTCACTGCTTTGCGAGGTGTTGTGGCAGCGCCTTCTGCCTCAAGGTGTGTGCGTCTGCCGCTCTGCCAGGGGCCGTTATAAAACACCGAAGTCAGGATTCAGCGGAGGGAGAGTGGTCTGGGCAGGGAACAGAAGTAGCGAAGTGAGAGCAACTCAGTCCTGTGGTTCCCACATTGGAATGTGTGGAGCGGGCAGTGGGGTTTAGAGCTGGGCAGTGAGGAACAGCCCCTGGCAACTGGCCGAGAAGTTTTCAGGTGGCCAATCAGATACTGCGTCTCAGCGCTCACCAGGGGCCAGGCTGCCAAAGAAAATAGACTTCGCGTGAGTGCTGTGTACTCACATCCTGTCATCTCACATCACATCGCAAGGGTAAAGGCAGGGAAGGGCCCTGGAAAAAAACAGCCCAATTCCAACTTGCTGGGGAAAGACACCAGGTTCTCCTGTTTACAGCAGAAGGAGCGGGAGTACACAAGATGCAGCCCCACTACGCACTGTCCTCGGTGGCTCTGATCCACGGTGGACACGCACGTACCCCACTTGGTGCCGCAGTGCAAGGACCCTCCCCTTTGTCTGAAATACAGAAACGGGGGGCGGGCATTTCTGGGGACCATTGATGTATAGCTGCTTAAACGGGACTTAGGAATCGACATCAAGCCCGGACCCGGGAAAAATGTCCCCTCACAGACCATAGACCCAGCACCGGCTGGGAGGGCTCTTTACCTCCCAGAAAGGGAAGCCCAGGTTCGAGGAGGGTGGCGGGGGTGACAGGCTGCACAGAATGGCCTTTTTCAACAGCTTGGGTGGGTGTTGAGTTTTAGGTTTAACTTGGGAAACTTAAAGATTTAGGGGCAATTAAAGCACTGGAATGACCGTAGCAGCAAACATCCTCCCTACCAGGAAGCAGGGACAGTGACTGCGGTGTCTGGGTGGCTTGGACGAGACGGGATGGGATGCCCACCGGCCTCCGCTGGGAACCCAGCAGGAGCCAGAGGATCAGAGCACGTGGGTAAACAGTCGCTCGTAAAGGATGCTGGGAGGGGAGAAGAGGCTGCTGATGGAGCAGTGGGGAAGCAAGACTGCAAGCCATTAATTCAGAAGTGAAGGTTTAAAATGTCAAAACATCTTATACCGTATATTTGAGATCCTAAAAAGATAAAACCTCACCCACGTGGAGGCAAAGTTTACTCATCACAGATCTTCATCTGCTCTCTATAGCATCCTCTTAAAGTGTCCTGGCTAGTAGATAACAACTTTCTGCCTACTGGTTGGTTGTCATGGAAACCTACATCGACACCCACTCTCTTCATCTGCACTTGGCTTGAGGGGTGTGTCAGTGGCCGGGGGAAGGCTTTTGTTAGGGAGAAACCCATAGGGACTCTCGGTGCTTCTCAGTTCAGGGCTCTCACAGATTCCTTTATGAACACAAGGCAAGTGTCAAAGCACGTTTTTCCTCGTTGGGGCCTCCATAGTGCTGGGCCAGTGCTCGGTCATTGTTGACAGGCCCCCGGTTCATCCAGGGGAGATAGAGAAACCAGAGGCAGGTCTTCGAGGGCTGGGTGGCCTGTGTGTCTGCAGTCCTGGTGCTAGAATCCCCCACCGGTCCTCTTAGTGGTTTGTTCAGAACGGGAAGGCTCCCCTGTGCGCTGTGCATGGGTCACCATGCACCTGTGATGGACCCCCAAGTTCTTATGGGATGGAGGGGACTAACCCCGTTAACCTGACCTTCTGAACTTCAGGCAGTCGGGGAGTTCTGGCATTGACATAGCCCTTGCAATGTGAAGGGATGAGTGGAACAGTCATGCCTGTTCTTGTCTTACTCTGTTGTGGGCACCCATAACAAAGTACCATAGACTGGGAGGCTTAAACACAAGTTCATCTTCTCTCAGTTCTGGAAGCTAGAAGTCCAAGATCAAGGTCCGGCCTGTTTGGTTTCTGGTGAGAGCTCTCCTCCTGGCGGGCAGAAATCCGCTCTCTTCTCACAGGGCCTTTCCTCTGAGCCTACAGGAGGAGAGCCAGCTCTCTGGTCTCTCTTCTTAGAAGGACACTAACTCCATTGAATCGGGGCCCCACCCTGTGGTCTCATCAGACCTTAATTGCATCTGTAAGGCCCTGTTTCAAACACAGGCACAAGGGGGTTTCAAGATTTGAAGGGACAAAATTCAATTCCTGGCATTTCTCAATCTTTTTTTTTTTTTAATACCCATTATCCCTTCATCCCTTGTGCAGGTTGTTTTGCATGGGATGGGGGAAGGGTGGTGGGTGTCCTTTTCCTTTATGGTTGACATTGTTGAGGAGGGAGAGAGGAGCAGGCCCTGGGTCAGAGTCCTCTCCTCTGGGGGCCTGGCTTTGCTCTCTGGTTCCCCACACCCACCAGACGTGAAAGCCGGAGCTCCCGTGCCGTGGGCCCCGTAAATGCCTCTGAGAGGGCGGCTTCGGGGTGCTGCTCACCCTGGCGTCCCCTCCCACCCTCACTGGGTCGGGGACCTCCTCTTCCTCTTGCGTGCTGGCTTCCGAGTTCATCATCGCAGCTCAGAATACCCTACTCTCCCCACCATTTGTAGCCGTTGTGTTCTGAATGCTCTTTCGGGAACCCTGGCTGTGCTTCTGGCAATGGAAGGCCGTGTCCTCGCTGGTTTTAAGACAATCGCATCATTTTTTCTGTGTTTCCTTCTCACATCCGCAGAGCTGCGTGCTCCTGGAAGAAACTCATTGTGATTGTGCGCCAACTACTTCTTTGTTTTTTTCCACCTCAGTCTTCTGGCCTCTCTTTTTTTAAATGACTGCCTAGTAATTGGACAAAATGTATGTAAACAGCTGATTACATGGGCTTGTTGGAGATCATTTTTCTCATTGGCACACACCTGGGCAGGAAGCAACAGAAGCACATTTAAGAATGAAGTGATAATTTTGTTTACACTGTGTGTGTGTGTGTGTGTTTTCTTCTAGGCTGCCACACAGAACAATGATAGCGGCTCCGGCGGGGTTTCCCTGAGGCTGTTGCATGGACACGTGTACAGCGGCGTGGAGACTTTGGGGAAGGAGCTCTTCCTGTACTTTGGGCCGAAAGCTTTACGGTGAGATAAACCCGTGCAGCACATCTTAACCTCTATGTTTCAAGCTGGGGAGAAGGCTTCTCGTGCAGTGTTCGGGTGTCACGCTGACTCATGTAGAAAGTGCTCCACTGTTAAGGGGGCTCTAATGGAGGAGGCTGGGGGTCCATCATGGAAAGCAGTGCGCAGCAGCAGAGGAAAGTGTGATGTCATCGCTACTCGGAGGGCTGGGCTGTTTATTTCTTTTCTTAAAAACCGAGGGGCCCCGAGGACTTCCCAAGCGATACCAGAGCAGCACAGCCCGGCGTGTTCTTATCTGAGCTCCCTATGCAGCTCCCGCCCCCTCTCTGTTCACCAAGTGTTTGTTGCATTAGCGACATCAGCCTCTTGATGTTTATGACAGCTCCTCGCTTGGTTTCAATGGTCCTCTAGATTTTTATATTTTTCCCCCTGCTTTCTTTCTCGGAAGCCTGGGACAGAGCTGGAAACTTATTTGTAGAATTCAGAAACTGTCCCCGGAGGTAAGAGGCTCCCCACTGTTCCACAGGAGCCCGTGGAAATTCACTGCTGTTTTTGCTGACACAGGCCATGCAATCTGCTGTCTCGGTTGCCTTAATAATAAAAAGGTTGAAATGTAGGTAATTGCCTCTTAACTTCTGCAGAAAAAGAAGAAAGGCCCCTGGGTGAACATGCCTGTCTAATCCAGGTCTAGCAAACACAGCCTGTGCCATTGCAGGCCGTAATGATGGGCACTGCTTCCTTGAATGTTTTTCCCGTTTCTTTAAGGTATTGAGCAGTTTTTATCTTAAAAGAAAAGTCCCCCAGGCTTCCCACTGCAGGTCCATAATGGGCGCGAAGTGGTGATGCGTGACTGTGATGAGATAGTCGGAGAGTATAGGATTGATACTCCTGCATCTGGTCTCCCGCATGCTTGGAGTACTTCCGCGTTTATGTCACTGCTCGTCCTGGGACGTGTTCGCCATGGTCAGCAGCTGCTGTCCCTGGACAACATGGTCACTTCCCACCTGGAGTTGATAAGATCAGCTCACGCGCCGGGTTCTGCAGAGCTCCCTGCTGTGGGCTGCCTTATCGTCCCGGGCTGGGTGACGGAACACTCCCGGCTGTGAGCGAGTAGGACACAACGGAGTCCCTGTGAGAGCGGCTGAGAGCATCGACATGTTATTGATTCTCTGGTGTAAGGCGCAGGTTTATTTCCGGCGGGCGAGAGGCAGGTCTGATCAAAAGCTCCCCGCCGGGCTGATAAGGGGGAGTCTTTTCTAGTGCAGGGCCATCCGCAAGCGGACAAGGGCAATCACCTCTTCACACTGGGCCCAAGGGCATCATCCCTGGAGAGGGCAAGTCTCGGGATCTGTGGGGAGGAGTGTGGCGGCGGCTGCCTTCATTCCCTGCAGCCTCAACGACTGCAGTGGGGCCTTGACTTACGAGTGTCCCTTCTAACGAGTTTTTTGAGATACCAGCTGTCTCTCAGCCGATTTTTTGCATTGAGTTGACAGAGTAATTTGAGTTAACGAGCTCGGTCTCGGAACAAATTAAACTCGTAAGTCAAGGCCCCACTGTATTTGATCAATTCAAGATCAACAGCAGATCAGGTGTTGGAATATGAACTGAGCCTCCTAAAATCAACGGTAGCCCCGTTCACAGTGGAAGTTAAAGAAATGCACGCCCTGCCCACGCTTCTTGGGAGAAGGGATGGCTCTGTGACGGCAATGTGCTAGTTGCATGAGGCTGCAGGCCGGAGCGGGAGACAGGCATGCGGGCCTCCCTTTTGACTTCTGTTTTCCACCCACCAGCGGCCTGCAGTTCCGAGAGCTCACGGCCAGAAGCGGGCGGAATGCCCGCGCACAGGTTTCCCTGAAGGCGGCGCAGCTTTGCACAATTAAAATTGACCGTGGATTTGAGGGCATCGGACAGGGCAGGCCCCGCATCTTCCTGGGGTTCGTTTGTTGTGAATCTAGATTAGAGGCAATGCCCTCTGTGAGGGACAGTGCAGTGTAACGTATGCGCTTCAGGAAGATACAGATCAGAGAGGGAGTATTTCTCTTGCTGAGAAATGTACCGTAGCGCTCAGGTGCTTGTAACAGCCCCGCAGAAACTGCGAATTACTTCATACACACTTGCTTTAGCTGTGCAGTTGTGGTATGTGTGGCTAATACCCACACCTCTGAACACTCCCGGGCACTCTTCATCTATAACAAACAAAAGCCGTTTTCAATGTTTTGTTGTGCGTGTAACAAATGCTCATGAGAGCAAACTGAGAACTAAAGAACCAACACATTTACACATTCACTGTCCCGCTGCCAGGTGTAATCCCTGTGAACCGTGCGTGCACACACTGCCAGTGTGGGATGCGCGTACAGTACATCTGTCAGTCCGCCCGCCCAGACACGCCCACCCTACAAGCTGCCGCTGGCAATCAACATGAACACAGCTGTTACATCTTGCACCCACATTTAAAGGATATATTTTTTTAATGACTCTCTGTTTCCAGCACACTTTGCTATTTCCAGGTTGTGATGGG
Source organism: Myotis lucifugus (assembly GCF_000147115.1). Lineage (NCBI taxonomy): Eukaryota > Metazoa > Chordata > Mammalia > Chiroptera > Vespertilionidae > Myotis > Myotis lucifugus. Next base: position 695 of record NW_005877689.1, on the reverse strand, counting down.
TATGACTGATGGTTCGCAATTATCACAGCCACGCAGAAACTATATCTGAATATTTGAGAGGCCTTGCCATGGCAGAGAAGCTTTCTACATGATCGATTTTGTAATTTATCGCCGTCTAAGTGATATGGTCCTCTAGACAGACAGGCAAGAGCTCAAGTGGCAGTTCTCTTCAGCGCGCTAAAAAGTTCTTATGGAACTCCTCAGATGCTGCTTACAAAAGTGACCATCTAGACATAGTGTTTGTAATCTGTTTTTGTAATCTGTAACATGTTAGACAAAAGAGAAGTGTGATAAAGATTCTAACTGAATCTGCACTCTACATTCGTAAACGCCCACTGTCGTCTGCCCAGCACGCCCACTTGTCCCTTGGGGACATTATTTGACCTGGACACTGGTCGTCTGGCCAGAGTAACCAGCCTTCGAGTTGCATTGAACGTAACCTCACTAACCGTTTCTCTCAGACACCATCTGCTGGGCCAGTCTAAGTTTTTCCCAAGACATTCTGATCGGGGCTGAGCAGGGTCGTGCTCCCTGTGAGGCAAGAAGCCGGGGATGTGACATGAACAGGGAGGTGGCCGTGTCGCTGGGCTTGTCAGGAAAAACAGTGCACGGTGCTGGAGAACAAAACCAGCCCACAGGAAGCAGAGGGAGCCTCACTCCACCTGTGCCTGAGGTCCGGCTACACCCCTGCTCCC
>NW_005877688.1:0-8405 GCF_000147115.1 Myotis lucifugus | reverse complement strand
ACATTTTTAGTCTCTTAATTTAATGGGAGGACGTTTCTTTCAAAGATTTCTGACAACTCGGAAAAACTGTCCTTGAGAGGATAAAATTTTATATGACAATGTTACTAACTAGCTGTGGTTTTGATGCGGAACAGAGAACTACTGGGCATAAGAAAATTATTTCTGTTATTTATATGGAATATATATATTTTTAAATATATTTTATTGATTTTTTACAGAGAGGAATGGAGAGGGATAGAGAGTTAGAAACATCGATGAGAGAGAAATATCGATCAGCTGCCTCCTGCACATCTCCTACTGGGGATGTGCCCGCAACCCAGGTACATGCCCTTGACCAGAATCGAACCTGGGACCTTTCAGTCCGCAGGCAGCGCTCTATCCACTGAGCCAAACCAGTTTCGGCTGGAATATATATTTTTAATGACCAAGTAGAATTAAGTACTGCGGGAACAGTTGGGAAATAGCAGTAATGGTAGGCTGTATTGGCACGACCACCTAGGAATTCATCTAAACTAAAAAATAAAGAAAATAAGGAGGAACAATTATTTCCATAATTTAAGTGATTCATACTTATTTTCATTGAAAACCTGCCTTGTGGAATTTTCTAATCGTAAACAATTTAAACGTTAAGAACAAGAGCATTGCCTCAGTTCAAGGGATAAGGGATGAAACTCCAGACAAAAAAAAAAAATCAGAATTCTGAAGAACATACTTCCATTAGTGTTTTTCCTCATGAAACCCTGTGTCTGCCTCCCTCATCAATTATTCACAGCAACGCAAAGAAGATGATTTAGCTGCGGGCCTGGGATGCTACCAGTAACTTTCTGGCTTTAGGCATTCCTAATCTCTTCTTTAACAAATTTTATTTAATAAAAACCCAGCATGCCCTAGCCGGTTTGGCTCAATGGATAGAGCAGGGGTCCTCAAACTTTTTAAACAGGGGGCCAGTTCACTGTCCCTCAGACCATTGGAGGGCCGGACTATAGTTTAAAAAAAAAACTGTGAACAAACTCCTATGCACACTGCACATATCTTATTTTGAAGTAAAAAAACAAAACAATACAATATTTGTATTTGTTCCACGGGCCATAGTTTGAGGACCTCTGGGATAGAGCATCGGCCTTCGGACTGAAGGGTCCCAGGTTTGATTCCGGTCAAGGGCATGTACCTTGGTTGCGGGCACATCCCCAGTGGGGGGTGTGCAGGAGGCAGCTGATCAATGTTTCTAACTCTCTATTCCCTCTCCCTTCTTCTCTGTAAAAAATCAATAAAATATATTTTTTAAAAAACCCAGCAAATAAATGAAAGGTGCATCTAGTGAGCTGCTTCTCTCAAATATTTCATGTAAAATGTCAAAACTTATTGTGAAGAGCTGTATCCTTGGTTGATGACACTAACTAGAACTCTAGGCTCTAAAATAAGATTGGTAAATCTTTTTAAAGAAAAAAAAAGACTATCACAGTTAAATGAATGTGCATATTTGAGCTTAAAACTATAATAGGTCTAATAATAAGAATACTAGACAAATACCATTTATTCGTTCAAAACACTCTGACTAGACACCTACAATAGGTCATGTATTACGCTAGACATTCTGGGACGATGCAGATATGAATACTTCCAGAAGGCAGCTGACATCATAGGCCAAACAAGGGCAGAAATGATTAAATCAACTATTTCCAGTTTTCTTATTACTTAGGGAATGAAGTGCGACTGTAGGAAGCATTGGCCATATGGTAAATCCTCCCCTGTGGTTCCAGCCGTGCACGTTAAGCAGGGCCTGGTCTAGTCTGGCCCGGCTTGAAATGGAGATGAAATTAAGAGTTTACAAAAGTGATATATCCAAAAAAAAAAAAAATGATTATCATGCTCACGTAGGACTTTTCTGGTCCACCGGAAAAAGGGAAATAATTTTTCAAAATAAATCGGTGCTACTTAAAGTCCAGGATAGGCTTAACTCGTTCATTTTAACAGAGTGCTTTAATGTAACTATAAATCATTTTATTAGAGTAACAGTGGCTGGGATTTACATGAGGCTGTGTGTATCCCAGTGGCTCCCAACCAGCAGGAGATTTTGGAACCACCACTGTCCCTTATCAACACCACGTTCTGTTCTCAAAGGAAATGGCTAGAGGATTCATGGCTACAGCACTGGAACGTGAGAGATGCCTCTTTCCTTATACTGTCTTGCTTAGGGCTAGAAGTCCAAGAAAGCAGCCCAACAGAAAAGACTAAAAGCAAACCAACTGCCAAACATTGAAAGCTAAACACTGGTCATTATATGAGCAACAATAATTCGTTCTCCTGGTATCTTTGGGACCAGGTATGTGCCAGGCACTGCACTGGTTTTGGATAAACACCAGTGAAGGGAGTGTGTCTTCTGTCTTCAGCAGAAAACTTGCAATCTGATGGGGGAGATAGATGACATCCAGCAAAGAAGCCAACAAATGTGCCAATCAGTACCAACGGTGGTCAATCTGAAATTCACAAGGGCAGGGGTAATGTAATAAACAGGGAACCGTCATCAAGAATGATGGGGAACGAGGGAGGGACCTACTTGGGGTGGCTGAGGAGTCAAAGGACTCAATTCCACAGTACTGAAGAAGTAAGAGCACCGTTTTATCTTAAATCATCAAATGTCTACGAGGTTTGGTTCTGGAAAAAATATCATGTACCTTTTGGCGAACTAGGAGGAAAAACTACTTCTAAGACAATTTCATAGGACGGGACAAGTATTAAGAGTCAGGACTTGTTCCAGTAAATTTCATTTTCTCTTCAGTCCTACCGGTTGCACCAGTGAGGAAATGGGATCAGAATCAGTCAGATTACTTGCCCAAGACCACTCACAGCTGACAGACTCAAAGCCTGGAGAAGCTCCATTCGAAAATCCTCCCACTGAATACACTTTCCTGAGGTCTACAGTTATCAGAGCTATAAGAACAGCATATCCTCTGCCCCTTTTTTTTAGGAAAGGAAAATTCCGCCTTGTGATCACCTAGTCACAACTAAACTTACATGTTTGGCGTGTTGGTGCCTGGTGAGGGTGAGTGGAGGTGGTGACGAAAGATTTGCCTAAGCAAGAGGAACCGTGTTACCTTAATCTATAGGAGTAAGTTGCTATAGGCTATCAAAACATTATGCACTCGACTAATCAAAATCCAACTTTGCAGTGAAAATTACAGACATAAGAGAGCTCCGGAGCAGTGCGGAAACCAAAGGATGGTGTCCACAGAGCTGGCTTCCAGCCCCGGCTTTGCCTCAGGAAGAAAACCTGGTGCCTGGGAATCCAGGCAGGTAAACAGCAGCTGGCTTTTAACATACCCTCTGTAGCCAGTGAATTTTGCCCCACCTGTATTTGCTACCTGCCCCAAAAGCTTAATTAATTTTTTAAAAAATACAAAAAAGTAAAATAAGTCACTGCAACCCCAGACAAGTTACTACCTTTTTAAGACTCAGTTTTCTCATTTATGAAACTTGTCTCTTAGGATTGTTGTGAAGATCACACAAAGTTTTATATTTGAACGTACTCTGTAAATTGCAAAATATAGACTAATGTAAGAAACCTTTTTTAACAAAAAATGAAGAGAAGTGCATCCAGGAACCAGAAAACCACCGCACTGGCCCGCTGTGAACCGCAAGCAAGTTGCCCGACTTCCCAGGATACCTTAGCACCACACCACCACCCTAGAGAGCGCCTGAGCCTAATCTAAATCTAAAGCCTCAAGTAAGAAAGAAACCACTGAAGCAATCCCACATTGCCAGACGTTTCTGGTGCCGTCATCAAATAATTTATGTAAAATTCACTTACTTTTCCTGTCTTCAAGTAACATGGTGCACACTGGCAAATGTCAAGAGGGAAAAAATAGCAAGCTATTTCCCGAAAGCGGAGACATTCAGCGTGACGCCTAAAAAGACTGCACCGGGCTGCTCTGGGCGCCATTTGGGCCACGTGCACTCGGCATTTCCCACGGCACTGGGTTCCTTAAATACCCAGGCACACGCACCCAGCAGCGTTTCTCACTCACCCATCATAAGAATCACCTGGGACACGTTGCCAATCCAGATTCCCGTCCTTACCGCCGAATTCCTGAATCTGAATCTCCATGGCCAGCCCTGAGAATGCATACCCCACGTAAGTCTTATGATCGGGGCTGTTTGGGATACGCTACACACAGTGATTTATTTAGGAACAAATCATTATTTGGGTCCATTTTCCCCTCCCTTCCAACCCTCAGTCTTCTTTCTTGTAAAACCATTCTCTACAGTTTTCTAGATAAACACATATGCCGATTAACCTTAATGACAGAAAGACTATTTTCACCTGAAGACTACCAATGGATTGAAAACCAGTTGGCTGAAGAAAACAGCTTTTCATTATCCAAGCCAACGTGCAAATGGGGCCTATACAATGCCTGCAGGCATTTTGATACCTTGTAGCTGATCCAAAAGGAAGCAAGATCCCACAGCTGCTGGGAAGCACTGGACGGCTTCCCGATCTCACCCTTGGCTCACTTCCCAGTCTCCTTTCTAGTGGGTTCCCTCCTGCCTCAGGGATGGAAAACTAAGGCTTCTCCCCTCTTCATCCTAAAAGCCTTTCCTGTCTATAGTGGAGAAGGCAGTGGGAGAACCTTACCTTTGCTTCCCTCTGTGTTGTAGGCTTAAGGAACATTTTAAAAAGCAAGACTGCAATACCAGTGCCCTGGGCCTGGGTGAGGCATCAGAGAATGACAGACTCCAGCAAAGACACTGACAAAGCTGCCTGTGTGCCTCAGGGCAGTTTTTGCAATATAGACAAGTCCTGCTGTCTATCTAGTCACCAAAATAACCCAACAACAACAACAACAAAAAGAAAACAAACCCAAAAACAAACAAAAAAACCTTCCAGAATGTCTTACAGATTTAAGGCTCCAGACAGTGGTTACAGGAAATATAATCCATGTTCATACAACGTTCCTGCACTGAAGGAGCTTGGTCCAACCACGGCTAAAGCATTAATAAAAGGAAGAATGAGTGAACGTGTGTTAGAGAGGTTCGGAGGAGGGAGAAGCCATTTTTTACTCACTGAACTGCAATCATCTCGAAGAAATGGATCTTGCCCTGGTCCTTCCTCTTACATCTCACTCTAAATTCTGAAGTTTCTACGTGGATTTTCAGAAAAGATAAGAGACTTGACAATTAGCTAAGAACAAGCTTGGGCATTCCTCTCCGGTTTTCTAATTACAAGTCAACAAATGTATATGAAACAACTACTATATTCTAGGCCAGTGATGGCGAACCTTTTGAGCTCGGCGTGTCAGCATTTTGAAAAACCCTAACTTAACTCTGGTGCCGTGTCACATATAGAAATTTTTTGATATTTGCAACCATAGTAAAACAAAGACTTATATTTTTGATATTTATTTTATATATTTAAATGCCATTTAACAAAGAAAAATCAACCAAAAAAATGAGTTCGCGTGTCACCTCTGACACGTGTGTCATAGGTTCGCCATCACTGTTCTAGGCACTGGGATACAGGGTAAAAAAGACTGAATCACTGCCCTGCAGAAGCTTATAATTTGGTGTTAATTTTATTATACCTCGCCACAGGTAGCACAAAGGCAGAGACTCATAAAGATACCACTGGCGAAAATGGATGACGTTAAGCTCAAGGTGTGTGTAGGATCTGGAAGATGGGTGAAAGGGCTCATTGGTTATGAGATTACTGAAATTTCTTTGTCATGAAGTATGTGTTCTGTTCTGATTATGGGCCTCTATTTAAGCAACGTTCATACGAGCACAGGCACCCATACACAATCACATAACTCAATTGAAAATGGCGGGCCTACAATTCAAGCCCAGGTGTATTGATTTCAAATCCCATTCCTGACCATGTACAGGGATGGAAAGAAATTATGAAACTAAAAGACATTTCAAAGGAGTAAAACAAATGAAGGGGAAAATATTTTTTTAACCAAGAGATCTAAGAATCTGCCCAATTCATACACAATTTCCAGTCTCCTAACAGCCCTTTAATATGTTTTCCTCTGTGTTTTGTCCGTGTATTCTGCCTTGCCATCTAGGTCGTAAAACCCTCCAGTGAAGGCCAGGTTGTCTTATTCTTCGAGTTACTCCCAGCAGACTTGTTACGGTGTTTCTGCCCACTGCTGCCACTTAAATCACACTGACCAGCAAAGGGGAAGCGTATCCTCCTGAAACTTGCATGACATGGCCCCTTGGCAAAAATAAAAACCCAAAACAGTTTCTAGATATTAAAAGGCTAATTACAGGTAGAGTGGCGTGTTTCAAATTCTCCGAATTCACACCAGACACAGAAGTCCTAATCACTGTTCCATTTTGCAATTTTGTCTTAAAATACTTAGCTTTTCAAAATTTTATTCACAAACCAGCTCAACACTGTATCGTGAGTACTATGTTTCAGCAGCAAACCAGCCATCCTTTTCTACAAAATCGATTGTTTGAAAAGTAAATGTAGTTATAGTCCTTTGGCAAGTACAGTGGAGTTTCAACTATTTGGGGCAATATAAGCCATGCCTGCGAACTATTATGCACTTAACGTTTTCTTTGTAAATCGGCTATAAAAGGATTATTTTTCTTCTTTATAGGAGATCACCAATATGTTTACATCTCCTGAGTTCTAATGAATCTGCCTTGTGCATTAAGTCACAGTATATTATTTTAAGAATGGATTATACTGCAAGTAGTGTTTAAAAATATCTAGAACAGAGACTTCTATCAGATAAAGGAATGTATTATACATTATATAATGCAAAAAGCTAATGTGTCTATATAAAGATGTACTCTACTAATTAGCCATTAGCTAATTAGGTTCCTGATTAGAGTAGACTGGGGGTGGGAGGGGGGAATCATGCTTGTATTAAGTATCTTAGAGTTTAAATAAAGCCTGGAATTCTGAGAAGAGGTTAAGATCCAGAGAGAGGGGCGGGGTGGGGGGGGGATGATTAGCAAATTCATGACGAGTCTGATTAAACTCCATTTGTAATCATGATGAGTTAAGTTTGCAAGATCTCATAGTTAAAATGAGAGATTAATGTAAAACAGTGGCTGCGTCATTGGATATGGTGTGGAATAAAGCATAAAATCACTTTATTACAATATCTTACATTTTAAACCATCATTCATGGTTTCTTACAAGTCATGCAGGACCTAATCTGGAATCACTTTTTTCCTTTGTAATGCAATTGATCAAAGCAGTGAGAAGGGCTGTCTTAATCTAAAGATGGACCTACCCCAAAAAGTAATTACAAAATTTCCACATTTCCTAAATCACCATGTCCTGATTCTCTGTAGCGGATAATCAAAGCTAGCAAAATACCTACCTTGCTTCCAAATTAGAATGGCCGCAAACATAACTTCAGAAATAATTTGAAGTGCAGAAGAAAAAAAGACCAGGTAACCGTTGCTACCTACCATCAAAAGGACTAAAAATAGCTTGCCAAAGAGGTTTTTTCACTTTGAACACCATTTGATTAATCAGAGTGGTAAGAAAATGTCAGCTCCGTGGGGACTTGGGGGAATGTGTGCCATTTTCTGAAATAAACCACATGGCTAAAAATCAGTGCACTTCCTTGCAGCTGAGCCCAGCTGAAGGCCATTCATTGTCCTTACCTAGTTTCTAGGAGTCGCCCCCCGCCTCCACCCACTCGCTCCTCTGCTGGGCCAGGTGTTTCCAATTTTATGCTCAGTTTAAATGCCAGGCTGGGGTTGCTTCCTGCTGACACAGGACCCCATAATGGCCCTGACACAAAGGGTCTGCTAAAGCTCCCTATCGAGACATATTTTTTCATAAGCAACGCATGCTTTTTGGCCAGATTTCTGCTTGGATCACAGGCCCAGGCATGCCAAACTCAAAGGCTAACACGGGCCAAATAAACGAGGCACGTGGCCCACCGGCCGCGAGTTTGACATGCTTGCTCCAGCCCCTTTGCAAGGTTCAAACTTTTCAGCTCATCTGTCCAATATCCCACAACTGTAGTTTGTTTACATCTTTGACACTTGACATCCCATCCTTAGCCCAGGTTTTGCATTTTTGCCCATGTCTGGATCTGGCCTGAGCCTCCACTCTGGTCCAGCATAACCAGATGCTCCTAAATACTCATCCACCTCATCTGGAGGACTGGGGGCTCAGAATCCCACCTCCCGGATCAGTTCTCTCATCTGTTATGTGGAAATAATAACGCCCATTTTATATACCCTCTCGAGGCTTTATAAGGATGATATGAGTTAAAGATAATCTTGTTAAAGGTTAAAGTAATGATTCTTAATATGAATATAAATAATATGTTTCCAAAATTTCATGAAAGTTATTAAATCCATGAAGGAACCAGTGAGATATTATAACCAGGTCAAAGAGCAGACATGTGTACAAGCAATCTGGAATGCTG
>NW_005877687.1:0-8406 GCF_000147115.1 Myotis lucifugus | reverse complement strand
CCCACCCCCCCCCACTCAAAAAGAGATAAGTAGACTGGTGCTAGAATAATTTCCACACTTCACATGGGTAAACTGAGGCACAGGGGAAGGTGACACTCATTTCTAGCTCAATCCTCTCACATTTACTTCTATTAGTTTTTTTTTTTAAATTAAAGATTGTTTTGGCTTTGAAACCTTTCCAACATGTTGAAATGGGAACTGTATTCATAAAACTTCATGCTGAACAGAATTCCTGGGGACAAAGAGGCTTAGACTTTTCAGGTCATTCAGATCTTAAAGGGTAATGTCTAGGGTTCACTTGAAATTATGTCCATCCGAAGGGAGGCTATTGTGTTATCAACAGGAAATTGAATCTTTGTAGTTGTTCTGTTTTAAAGATAGGGAAAGTATAGGTAATTTATAAAAGTAAATTTTTTCCTATACTTTGTGAAAGTATAAAAAATGTGAAAGTGTATAAATTTTCTTGTTTGGAAAATATGCCGAGATGCTATCTCTTTCCATCTCCCATTCAGAGCAGAGGAAAGAAACCAAACAATCTAAGAATTGGTGGTGGTTGTTTTTGCCTATGAGAAAAGCTAAAGTCTACCACTGGGGGGCGCAGGAATGGCAGATGCTTTACCAGATAAGTGACACTAGGTGGCGCTGCTCTGCTAGTTTTCTTCAGGTCTGTTTTTAATTTTTTATTTTATTCCTTTGTTTATGAATTAGCTTTAGTCATGTAGGAGTCATTTTTATCTTTCTATCCTTTTCTCACCATGTCTTGGTATGTCATTATGCCTTTATAAAAGTATGCCAATAGGAGTAGAACTAGTTATTCATCTTACTATCTTTTTTTCATAATATACAGGTTAATTATACTTTATTTTTCAGTGATTTTCAGGACCTTCAATTGTGAATCCAGATTGAATTTTCCTTTATGGTCTGTTATTTTCTCAGATTCTAGTTTCGTTAAAGATTTCATTTTAGTTTGACTTTAAAAGAGACATAATTCTGAGTCCCATATGAGCCGCATAAATGTAACATAGCTCAAACGCTGAAGACAGAAATAGGCATTAATGAAGAAAATGGAAATGGAGTCTCCTAATTGCATTTCTGTAAGGAGGAGTTTCTCCGGTATTATTTCGTTAATTAGTTATACCCCTCTCTGGAGTTCAAAATCCTAGTTAGAAAAATAAGAAAATTTCTCTAAATATCTTCAAAGTTCTAGTTCAAATTTGAACAGCTGTGATCTTATGAGTATAGAAACACAGTTGGGCCCCTGCCTGCCTGAAATACAATTCTTGAATATTACAAAGCTACACTTTTTAAAAGTCTGGATGACTCTCGGTGGCAGCACGGATGCAGTTGTGAGCCCCATCTAGCTTTCCCATCCCTGGTTCTCACTGGAGTTCCTGGGAGGATGAGCCTGAGCACGGAGGAGGAGCAGCGACTGCTCTGGCCGCATCACACCCGCGAACAGGGCCTATTGAGCTGGAGCTGCCTGTTGGGAAACTGCACCCAACTCCGGCTCCAGCCTTCCCCGCTGGGAGGGGCTAATCTGTTCATTAGAAAGTCAGCATTGAGCCCGGCCCGTGTGGCTCAGTGATTGAGAGTCGATCCATGCACCAAGAGGTCACCGGTTTGATTCCTGGTCAGGGCACATGACTGGTTGTGGGCTGGATCCCCAGTAGGGGGTGTGCAGGAGGCAGTGATCAATTATTCTCTCATCATTGATGATTCTATCTCTCTCTCCCCCTCCCTTCCTCTCTCTCTGAAACAAACAAACAAAAAACCAAATCCATCTTTTTTTTTAAAAAACAACACAGAAAGTAGGCATTGAGCTTGGTGCTAGACTCCATGATGGCTATGTGGAGGGGTAAAAGGCCAGACACTCGATAGCTCACAATCTAGGGGGGACAGAAGCTGTTTGTTATCAGGGGGTGAGGAATAATGGGGAGCAAGTGCCCCATGAGATCAGGTCTGTACCCTTGGCCCTAACCCTGCCCAGACTTCTGCCCGTAGTTGTCATCCTCTGTAGAGTTGTTAAGTCACCCTGGGGACTGGCTGGTTTGTGGGGAAATCGGTTACGTTGGGATAGAGAAGAGGTGGGGAGAGGGAGGGAAGAAATAATGAAGTTGTTAACATTCTCTGCCAGCTAGTAGCAAATGTTGGACATCACGGCCACAGGTGTGACATTTTTTTCTGAAGTATCTGCCATAGACGCAGCACATTAGGCTTCCATAGACCTTTGCCAGCCTGGAAGCTCATGACATCTACAAGTGTGCAAGGCAGTGGCAGAAGTGGGATAAAAATCCTTGTCATGCCCTGACCGGTTTGGCTCAGTGGATAGAGCATCGGCCTGTGGACTGAAGGGTCATGGGTTCGATTCCGGTCAAGGGCATGTACCTTGGTTGGTTGCGGGCACATCCCCGGGGGGGGAGGGGGGTGCGCAAGAGGCAGCTGATCGATGTTTCTCTCTCATCGATGTTTCTAACTCTCTATCCCTCTCCCTTCCTCTCTGTGAAAAATCAATAAAATATATATTTTTTAAAAAAATCCTTGTCATGCCCTCCTGGCGATGCCCGCTGGAGTGTGATGTCCACTCTAGTGTGAGCTCATCAAACCCAATGGTGCACGGGGATCCCCTTCAAATGCCAGGATTGGCAATATGGGGCTCTTTCCCCAGGTTTTACAAATATAGACAGAAATAGTTTGCATCTTAGTGCATGCTATGCCCACTGGTCACCAAGACCGAGTGGTTCAATGAGTTGCTGCAGGCCATGAAACATATGGATGTTACCAAAAATAGTACGAACTTGGAATAACTTTGTGCCTTATATCATGTAGGCTTTGGAGCACAGTATATGAACCAGTTTTCTCACTAGTGCATGGCTACTTCATTGAAGAAGTGGCTGACCCTTGTAAATACAGTAGGTCCTCGGGTTACGTCGGAGATCCGTTCCAACGCGATTTTCGCGGTAAGTCGGAACCCACCTACAGAAGCACCTACGTCACTCACATGGAGCACAGACACAGCAGTAATGAAGTGAAACAGTAAAAAAAAAAATTTAAAAGAAAGATGACAATTCCTGACCTTTACTTGTGGTAAATAAATAATAAAAAACAAAGCACATATGTACATACATCAAAATGACGGAACTTTTTTTTTTTCATAAATAAATGGGAGATGGTGACGTAACCACAAAACGACATGCGTTGAGTCCGACTTAACCCAAGGACTGTCTGTATAGAGTAGCACGGGCCTCCCTGACCCCACTGCATTTTGAGTGATGGGCCTGGAGGTGTGGCGAGTGGAGCCCTGCTCTCCTGGGGCAGGGCTGTGGGGGGCTGTGGGGAGGCAGGAAGTTGGGGGACTGGGATAGACTGAGTTTGGCAGGTCAGGGAGTGAAACAGGAAAGGGAGGAAAAGGTGAAGCAGCAGCCAGGCCGGTGCAGAACCTTCGTAAGTCAGGCCCGCTCCTTTGGGTTCAGATGGCGGCCACCACGGCCATCGCCAAAGGTGTGGCCCTCCCAGGACTGAGCTGGCCTTCCTTCTTCCAGATCTGTCTTTAAGCAGTGATTCCCAAAGGGGGTTCCTCAGCGCACCAGCACTGAGGGATGTTGAAGGGTGGGGAGAACAAACGTTTGGCATGAAATTAGTTTGGAAAATTCTGGGTTAAACCAAGTTAACTAAGTGTCTTTCCTGCCTGGAGCCTTTAGTGTGCTCCCATGTCCTACACCTCCTTAAAGGGAGGGCTTATCCTGCAGGGCTTCCCAAACTTGTTGAGTTCAGAAACTTTTTAAAAAATCATAGGGTATCTCAAGACAAATGTTCTGAGGAAGACACCCTGGAAAACAATATCCTAATGCAGCCGCATTTATTTCAGATTAAATTACACTTTAGCCATTTCAGTGTGAAAATTTCAGGATAAAAGAATTGACAGGAAAGTGAAAGATTCCCTGAGCCAACTATCTTTGGTGACACGCAAGCAAAACCCAGGGTTCTTTTGATTCACAGACATAAACCATCCGTGTGCACAGACACACTCTTAAAAAAAGGAGCAGCCGCCCCATTTGTGAGAGCATTTTTCTCTCCGTCGCTGGGCTAAATCCGCCCCGAACCCTCACCACCAGGCGTGAACGGTGCCGCCGCCCGGAGCCCGCGTCGCTGTGGCTGTCAGTCTAAGCTTACCTTCTGCTCTGAGAATAAGAAGAATAAATACAGTTCCCGATTTCCAAGTCAAAGACGGTACGGATTGATATTACACAGTAAAATGCAATGAGATTAAATCAATAACATCTGCAATAAGGCATAATGAAGGTAAAATTATATCTCTGGCTTCCTGAACAGCTGTGAATCTATTTTTAATGATCCTCATTTTTGGCAGCCAGCTAACAACTTCTAAAACGTCCTAGAAATTGGATTGTTAAGCAGATGAGCACTGCAGTGGCTCAGAATGTCATTAATTTCAGCTGCCTGATCCATCTGCGTGGGTGAGACGCAGGCATCACAAACTCATTCCCCTACCCCCCAGCTCACCCCACTGAGCACCCCACTAACTGGGCCTTGGGTCACCCCTGCAAATGCTGGGATAGCAAGAGAGGAGAGCCCTGGGGAGAGGGGTCCCCTCAGGAGGATCGTGGGCTGCTGAGTTATGGAGAGAAAGGAAAAGTCCAGTTGCAGCCCGGAATCGACTGTTATGTGCACACGGCGCTACTGGAACCCACGCCACTGCAGAGGACAAGGCACTCTAGAGTCCTCTGTTTGCCAACAGGGGGCTTCGGTTCCATGAGATCGCTCTGCCCAGGACTTGGTCAAGGTCACACCACCAGCAAGTGCAGGAGCCAGGACGCACCCCAGGTCTTGTCATGGCAAAGCCAGGGCCATGTCCAGGGCCCAGCAGGTCCTCTGCTCCTTTGACTGGCAGCCCTGGGAAAGGCACCGTGACAAGTCTGAGGTTGAGGACATGTGAACAGTGGGGACCCCCCGTGGTTTCTGAGCCGCCTGGCTCCTTCACGGTTTGCTGTGGTTTGTACGAGGAGCTGTGATGGGAAAACAGGCCGTTGATCCCTTTGGCTGATTGTTTTAAGGTCGCTTCACTTTTCTGGACTGGAAGAGGGGAGGGGGGGATCCCACACTGTGCACACCGCTGCACTTCCTGCACCCCGCGGACAGATTCACAGATCCCCCAGTCGGGCTGACCAGGCAGGAGGCTCGGAGGCCCAGGCTCAGGGCGTGCCAGCAGGTTGCAGCGGGAGTAGGAACTCACCTTGAAGATTCCCCTTGAGCCGAGGGGAGGAGGATGAATTCGTCTTCGCTTCCCCACAGTGGGACGCTGCAACATAGAGAGGGAAGACTTATTTTTTTTTGTTTGTTTGTGGGGTTTTTTGCTTTGCTTTTCTTTTTTTCCTGTTTAGAGAAAGAAGACTTTTGTGCAGAAGAACTGACCCCACTGACCAGCTGGCTTTTGCAGTGTGGCTGAGACAGCTGTCAGTCAAGCAGTTTGTGGGGCAGGTGGGGGCTGGACTGTGGCCTGGTTTGGGGGCTGGGGAGAAGAGCCTGGTCCCAGAGTCACGCTCGTCACCTGTGAGCCTGCATCCATGCACACAGACCGTACCCAGCACAGCTGCAGCACCTGTGCAGAACACGGAGGAGGGCGGCTTCGAGAACGAAGCTCCAGAAGCCACATCCTCTAGCTCAGTGGTTCTCAACCTTCTGGCCCTTTAAATACAGTTCCTCATGTTGTGACCCAACCATAAAATTATTTTCGTTGCTACTTCATAACTGTAATGTTGCTACTGTTATGAATCGTAATGTAAATATCTGATATGCAGGATGGTCTTAGGCGACCCCTGTGAAAGGGTCGTTCGACCGCCAAAGGGGTCTCGACCCACAGATTGAGAACCACTGCTCTAGCTTGTCTGGGCTGGGGGAGTCATCTTCGCTAACCAATGAAAGGCAGAGACCAACACCCAAGATGCGAGAGCAGCCACCTGCTGGGGAGGCACCTAAACACCACTCCACGGCAAGGACCACTCCTGGGCCCCTCAGAGCGAAAAGCCACAGAGGGGAGGAAGCCATTGGCCTGGTGGCTCTGAGCAGACCCAAACCTGTGATGCTGGTAGCTTCTGGAAGCTTCACCTTGAGCTTCAATTAGTGCTGAGGGCACCTGAGGGCTGGAGTAAAGGAAACAGCAAAGCTGAACCGCATTTTAAACAAGAAGATGGTACATTTCCGAGGCGATTCTGCTGTCAATGTCTTTCTCCAAATGATAGCTTCTTAATAAACTGCATTTCACTGGCTGCATATTGGGACGCTACTAAAGGACGGGATTTGTTTTTAAAAGGAAAAGCCGCACGGGAAGCCTGCATTGGCTAAGTTACCTTAGGGGCCAACATCACACATTTGGGGTAGAGGTTTCTCACCTGGACTGAATTGCTAAGCCCAGGCACCCGATGCTCACGGGTGATGGGCCACAGGTCTAGGTAGCAGTGCTCAGCGCTCAGGGCTGGGAGTTCATGGGATGAGGTGGGTACCATTCCTCCCCGTCTGGGGTCAGGAGCCAACACTGATAGCCACACTCATCTATCGAGAAGTTGCCACCACACCCAGTAGGAAAAAGGACCTCAAAATTGTTCCCACGACTACACACTAGCATCCCCTACAACCAGGCTGTTGCTGATGCAAACACAGTGAAACCTGTTTGCATCTGGGGACATAGCAGCTTGCTAAACCTGGCGGTTTAGTGCGAACTCTTCGTAGAAGGAGAAGTCTCCTTAGGTGTGACTGTTGCTGTTCACTGGCTGTTGAGATTGGAAACGGTCCTCCCTAAGTACTCTTTATATATAAAAGCCTAAGCAACCATTAAGACCGAACACCTGGAACGACTGGAACAACCAGTTGACCAGTCTCTATGACACGCACTAACCATCAGGGGGCAGACGCTCAGTGCAGGAGTTGCCCCCTGGTGGTCAGTGCACTCTCATAGCCAGCCTCCCGTGGCCCCTCCCCCTGGCCGGCCCCCCCATTAGCCCCAATCAGGGGGCCAGCCAACCAACCTCCCACGGTCCCTCCCCCCAGCCGGCTGGCCCCCTGATAGGTCTCGATTGCTGGCCAGGCTGAGGGACCCCACCTGGCATGAATTTGTGCACCGGGCCTCTAGTGAAATGATGATGACTTACTAAACATTTTGAGTCCTTTGCACTTTCTCCTGGACACCCTCCAAAGTAGTGCAGTGTAGGGGTTCTTAACTTCAGGCCTATGCCCACCCACCCCCCCCAGTGGCCTAGGCATAAGAATTTGAGGGTCTATACCAGCGGTTCTCAACCTGTGGGTCACGACCCCTTTGGGGGTCGAACAACCCTTTCACAGGGGTCACCTAAGACCATTGGAAAACACATATATAATTACATATTGTTTTTGTCATTAATCTCTATGCTTTAATTATGTTCAATTTGTAACAATGAAAATACATCCTGCATATCAGATATTTACATTATGATTCATAACAGTAGCAACATTACAGTTATGAAGTAGCAACGAAAATAATTTTATGGTTGGGGGTCGCCCAGTGTTTGTACCTCCTTTCCGCCCCTGCTGTGTTGTTTAGCATGAAGCTCTGCCCAGACTCAGTTCTGGGTCTCCTGCCTCCAAGATCGGCCGATCAGATTCCTGAGAAGGCGTTTTTTCAATTTCGTCTGTTTATATCTACGAAAAAAATGTTTTCAATTGGTCTGGTGATCTTACCTAATTAAGCCTTGTGGGTAGACAATCTAATGGAGGTCTACTTTCTTTTCCAATTATATGTACAACATTATAGCAACCAACCCAATTACAGTGAACTGGGTCCATGCATAGGAGAACTGAATTTTTAAAAAAATCCTTACCCAAGTATATGTTTATTTATTTTAGAGAGAGAGGATGGGAGAGGGAGGGAGGTATAGAAAGAGAGAGAGAGAGAGAGAGAGAGAGAGAGAGAGAGAGAGAGAAACATCTATTAATTGCTTCCTGTATGCACCCTGACTGGGGATCAAACCCGAAATCTAGGTTTGTGCCCTGATCAGAATCAAAGCCGTAACCTTTTGGTGTACAGGACGATGCCCAAACAACTGAGATACAGTTGGGGGTTGGGGTAGAGACTGAATTTTTTTATTTTTATTTTTATTTATTTCAGAGAGGAAGGGAGGGAGAGAGAGAGAGAGAGAGAGAGAGAGAGAGAGAGAGAGAGAGAGAGAGAAACATCAATGATGAGAGAGAATCATGGATAGGCTGCCTCCTGCTCGCCCCCCTACTGGGGATCGAGCCCACAACCCCAGGGCATGTGCCCTGACCGGGAATTGAACCAGTGACCTCCTGGTTCATAGGTCGACGCTCAACCCTTGAGCCATGCTGGGCTGGGCCTGAAATTTTTTTTAAGTACAGTCACCA
>NW_005877686.1:0-8406 GCF_000147115.1 Myotis lucifugus | reverse complement strand
GATTAACCTCAAATTCTCAGCGTTGTGGCACCATGAAAGTTTATTGTCTGCTTTTGTCACAGTTCAATGTGGCCGGTGGGCTCTGCTCCACACAGTCATTCAGGGAACCAAGCTCCTTCCATGCTGAGGCACAGCCGTCTTCACCATGTGGCCTCATGCAGACAGGGTCAACGCAGAGAGAGATGGAAAACGCACACCTGCTCTCAACTGCCTCCGCCTGGCAGGACACAGCTCTTCTGCTCACTTTCCACTGGCTAAAATATGTTATGGTTTCATCTAACTCCAAGGAGCTGGGAAGTATAGTATACTTGTCAGCCCAGGAAGAGAACGCCAGTGTAGTAACCAGTTAGCCAGTCTGCACTTCAGCATTCTCCTGAAAATTTGCTAATTTTCAAATTAGCAAAATGGGAACCCAATTTTGATTTTTTGGCTGTAACTCCACTTACTGGGTCAGCAGCTTCTAGTCTCCATTCATATTTCTTGGTGTTTACATCTAGATTTGTTGGAGGGAGAGGGCTGGTAAAGGAGAGAAGAAGCATCACCTGAAATGTGTGTTCCCCAGACAGACACAGGACTCTTTACAAGTGATTCTATTTTATTCTGCCTCCTCATTCCCACCTGGCAAGTTTCATCCAAAGGGGCCTATATTGAAGGTAGACAAAAGAATCTCTGAATATGCCACAGTTTGCAATTTCAGCCCCCTTAATTATGTGGTATCAAGGGGCCACAGTATAAACCTGTTTTGGAGATTGGCAGTACCCTTGCCCACTTAAAGAAACAAGCTTACCTGTCACAGACACTACCTCTAGAGCCAAGATGACACGCTGATGATGATGTCCAAGCAACAAGGAACACAGTGAGCAGCCACCTAGTCCTTCCCCTCTGCCCCACACGGGGCCAGAGCTGTTACCCGTCCTGTTTGGAAATAGCGCATGAATAACAACCAGTCTCCTCGCACTGCACCACCTGCCTGGTGGGCTACGGAGACAGGAGGTAGCGTCTTTAGGCTGATTTTAAGAACATTTGTTATTCATTAATTTCCAGACTATTTAGCATGAAGCAGCACCTCCTCGAGGTAACCGAGATGATGGCCACAGCTCATTGGTGCACTCAAGCAGCCCCTCCTAGCCCAGGCTCTACCAAGAGGCACCTGATAAGAATAATTAAGTTCCTGGTTATTCTGAAGGAATTTGGGCCACATTAGATTATAGTTTCCTAATGAGCTGAGAGGAACTAACCAGTGAGAAAGAGAAATAAATAGGGTTGCCCCCACACACTCCCCCAAATGGTGTTCTCATTAAAGTAGACCCAGTGGGGGAGACTTCCCACTTGTAATTGCCACCAATAAATCTATCACACCACAGATATTTCTACTGAACTCTAATTCACCAGTATCATTAAACAAGGAAAAAGGAACAAATTTATTCATGGGGGTCATTCATCAGGGTCATGTTTAGACTTCTGTTGTCAGCTATTACCATTTCTCTTCGCGCTGTAATCCTCCTCCTTCACTATAGCCATTTTGCCTGAGAGATAATGTGCTTGCATTTCACAAGCACACGTGAGCTTCCTACAAGGGACTGCCCCTTGAAAAATAGTTTTCAAGTAAATAGATACAAGTTGAGATTTGGCTCTGTATACACAGTATACTATCTGTGTAACTTTACTCCAATTATTTAACCCCTCTGAGCCTTGCAAATGGGGATAATCCCATTTGC
Source organism: Myotis lucifugus (assembly GCF_000147115.1). NCBI lineage: Eukaryota > Metazoa > Chordata > Mammalia > Chiroptera > Vespertilionidae > Myotis > Myotis lucifugus. Next base: position 6,688 of record NW_005877686.1, on the reverse strand, counting down.
AAGGATTAGACCAACATAAGAAGCAGTATAGAGTAGGCACTCAATAAACATTGGCTTTCCTTTTTCTCCCTGAATTTCTCCCTTTTTTCTCTCTCTCCTTTCTCTCTTCTCAGGCACTCAATAGTTTCATAGATGACCTAATTGATGAGCTTGCTGAGAGCTGGGCCAAAGCTGCCCAAACGGAGAGGTCATGAGTAGGTGTATACTCTGTATAAGGCAAATGAAATTGAGTTTGTCAGAAGAAAAATGCCTTATATGGGAGGCAAATGTTGGAGACACTGTGGGAATATAAAGGAAACCTAACTCTCCAGGGAGGTACATTGATGCTCAAGTTCTAAAGAGCCATTAGAGGTGACGTCCCAGCCAGTGCTCGTCCCTTGGCCTCTGTGATACACTCTCCCGGTTTCTCTTCCTCTGCTGGCTGCCTCTTTCTGGCTCCTTGGACAGCTTACCCTTCTCCATCCAACTTCAAAGGTTGCAGTTCCTCAAGAGCAGCCCTGGGCCCTTTTCATGTCTCACTTTCCATCCTCTCCGTAGGCAATTACATTCATGCACATCACTTCAGTTGCCAGGTAGTTCCAATGACTCTCACATTCACTTATTCAGCCTAGCTGTCCAGCCTATCAGCTCTAGACCCATATATCCTACTGCCTATATGATGTCATCACTTAGATGTCTCAGATGTACCTCAGATGCAACTTGACCAAAAATAACTAGCATTATTCTCACCCTCAAACCTGGTCCTGCTGTCATGTTTGTGAATGTGCCTGTTTCCAGGAAGTTGTCTGGAAGTCAGCTTTGACTGATAGTTGGCAGCAGAGGAGATACAGTTGTCCATTGCCTGTGTGTGTGCACACATCAAAACTTGCAGAATGGGGTTAGTGGCTTGACACTCTTGTAACCTCTAGGAACCCACAGTAGTGGTACGTGAGCGGGGAAATGCTGGGTCAGATCTGTTTAGCAACATTCCCCAAGCAGGAGTCAAAAATATGTTAGCTCTACATTATTGTAAATTTGGCTTAAGGGACAGTAACAATAATTTCTAGTTCTTCTATCAGTTCTTTTAAGGAATATGGTATCACCAACCCTCTTCATGGCAGAGAATGAGAATGCATGGAAGGCAGAGATATCAAGTCTGAGGGGAAGTGATCAGGAAGAGGTGGGTTCTGAATATAAAGAATTTTAGGAATTCCTTAAGAACCTGTTTTATTTATATTTTCTCTCTTAGTTATGCACAGAATGATATGTAATAAAAGTCTATGTCAAATTAAAAATAAATATAAGTCGCAAGAAAGCCTTATGTCATATTTAATTGGAAGCATAATTTTTCTTTCCTAACATGCATAGAATAATGGTGTGTCTTACAATTGGCGATATCTCAGATTTAATGAAATATAGTAGTTCTTAAGAGCAGCCTTCACTGACAACCCAAATTAGGCTATCTATACTAATAAAAGGGTAATATGCTAATTAGACCAGACGTCCTTCTGGAATAAGCCTGGGTCCCGGGTGCCTGCGGGTGGCTGGAGGGAAGCCAGTGTCGGCAGACCAGGGAAGGAAGGCCTAATCTTGCACGAATTTCGTGCATCAGGCCTCTAATTCTTTTATATTCTCTTATGTTCCAGGACCTCTTTATATCACCAGCAGGAACTGTAATAAATAGTACATTGTCTATTTAGTTACTTAAAATCTGTCAGAATGTGGGATCAATATGAAAAAGAACTGTATCACTCATACCCACTTCTTCCGCAAAGCTAGCATGTAGAGGTCGCTCAAGAGATATGTGTTTGAATGAGTCTGATGTAGATGGTTCTCTCTTCCTTTGGGTGGCCTGGAAATAGCTGAGCCAAAGGCTTTACGCCTGTCTGGCCACAGAGCTTGGAAACACCTGGGTCAGGGAGGAGCAAGGCTCAGCCCCACTGAGGAGCCATGCAAACTCCTGCGGGAACAAGAGCCTCCGCCGCAGCGCACCCGCACCCCCACCCAGGGGGCTCGTCGTCACCTCCCCGGGCCTCCTCTGGTCTGCTAGCACCTCAGGGCACACACAATTTGTCTGGAAATGACACACTTCCTGCCCCAGGAATTAGGGCCTAAGAGGGGCAGGAGACTGAAAATAGGACAAACACAAACAGCAAACGCATGCGCACACACCCCACAGCTGGCCTCTTTCCTTTAGACAATCTTTCCAAAGAGGCCCGTTTTGAAAAGGGAGAAGAGCCATACACAGACTCCGCACGCGGCCTGTGGACAAAGGCCCGGTGAAATGCTTTTCGGTGGCTCCGCCAAGGACTGGGCAGGACTGGACGCTGCGGCCCTGGTCAGCTCCAAGGCCCCGCTGAGGAGGAAGGGTGCCCATGATCCCACAGCTCTGGCTGCTGACAGTCTTTCCTTCGTGATGCCCCCAAGAGAACAGAGCAGCCAATCTGTTTGCTTTCCATTTCTGCATCTGAGAAGAGAAGTTACAGCTGTGCCGTCAGCAGTCTCAGTGGGAAACGGGAGTCCGGGGCAGGAGCGGGATAGCAGGCCCAGGGGTGGTAACCCAGATGGCGCCAGGACCCCACGACACCCGAGGGGGAGCCTGTGTTCTCCCAGGCTCTCCTGGACGGAGGGGCGAGGACAGAGGGGGGCTCACACTTTCCTCACCACCGTAGCCCCTGCTCCTGCTCCCCTGAATCAGTGCCATTAATGATTTCTGCCTGTGTGAGCAGCCCCTACATTGCATGCTCTAGAGCAGTGGTTCTCAACCTTGGCTGCACATTAGAATCACCTGGGAATTTTTTAAAAATCCTGATTTCTGGGTCTCATCCTCCAGAAATTCTGTTTCTTTGTTATGGGGTGGAGCCACAACATTAGTAACAAAGAAACAGAATTTCCGGAGGATGAGGCCCAGAAATCAGGATTTTAAAAAGATTCCCAGGTGATTCTAATGTGCAGCCAAGGTTGAGAACCACTGCCCTAGACGCAGTAGTTGGCAAACTCATTAGTCAACAGAGCCAAATATCAACAGTACAAAGATTGAAATTTCTTTTGAGAGCCAAATTTTTAAAATTTAAACTATATAGGTAGGTACATTGTTATTAACTTAATTAGGGTACTCCTAAGGCTTAGGAAGAGCCACACTCAAGGGGCCAAAAAGCCGCATGTGGCTCGCAAGCCGCAGTTTGCCGACCACGGCAGAGGATCTTGATTTCCCACAACCCGCTCACATAAAGCCTTTTGCTAAGTGTGGGAGCTGGCAAGGTACAGCGACACCCAAACAACGGAGAAGTGATACTGAGAATTCCTTTTGTTAAAAACCTCAGCCATTTCTGGGCTCCACACCTCCCTTTACTTATCAAAGGGCCCAACGCTTCACACATTGTTTGCGGGTAGTTTTTATCGCGCGCTAACAGGTGGCGCGTGGTGCGGGCCATTTTTGCTAATTTTTTGCGCAAATGGCAACGTTCAGTAAAATTATGATAACTTTAGTTTACGTATTTATACGTTACCCGCATTCTACCGCTAGTCTATAAAAAAACGTATTAATACGTGTCCCGCGCTCTACTTACTACCAGTCAACGTAAAACGTATAAATACATTTCCCGCATACAATGTGTTCAGAGCACCCCTTTTTCTCCCCCCACTCAGCTCTGCAAGGGCAATAAGGGAGCCCTGAGATTTGTTGCCCTCTGATACACCCTTCGCTCACCTTAGACGGCAAATTCAGCTCGAATGAGGTAGGATTCTAAATATTTTTCCCGCCCTAACCGGTTTGGCTCAGTGGATAGAGTGTCGGCCTGTGGACTGAAGTGGCCCAGGTTCGATTCCAGTCAAGGGCATGTACCTTGGTTGCGGGCACATCCCCAGTTGGGGGTGTGCAGAAGGCAGCTGATCGATGTCCGACGTTTCTAACTGTCTGTCACTCTCCCTTCCTCTCTGTAAAAAATCAATAAAATATATTTAAAAAATAAATAAATATTTTTCCCTTCCTGGTTATATACAGCTGTGCAGATCATCATTGTTGGAGCTGGGAAGGACCTCAGAGATTTTTCTAATCAACCTCCTCATTGTACAGATGACAAACAGAAGCAAGGGTTTGTCAAGGAGCTTTGCTCATGGCACAATGGAGGAGGTGGCTCGGCCAGGACCAGAGGCAGGTGGGCTGACTTGCAGCCTGGTGCTTTTTGTTCTCTATGGTATAAAGCAGGGGTTTCAGCCCAAATGCTTGCCTGGAGCCGGCAGGCAGTGGGAATGACAGGGCTGGGCCTCAATCACGCACTGTGTGCAGGTGGGGCTGAGTCAAGCCAGAGAGCAGTCACCTTGCAAGGGGGTAACTGCAGCAGCTTGTTGCCATGTGGGAATGCCTACCTAGTATTGCAGTATCTTTTTTTTTCTAAGAAAAACTAGAAATCTGGATTTAAAAACAATTATACAATGTCCTTACTAGCTCAAATTTAAAACAAACAGTGTTCAGCCCAGTTATAACCCATGTGTAGGCCACGTTCTGGGCTGGCCAGTTTGTAAGTTATGTTGTAAAGAGATATTATTGCAAAAGGACTTCCCCAAGGCCTCTCTCCTGACTGCTTCTGTGCTTTTCTCTTCGAGGCCTCCCACTATTTCCTGTTCCCCTCTCCCTGCCTCCCCACCACTTCTGAGCCCACTCCTCATGTTCTCCTCTGCAGCTGCCCAGATCCTACCTCACCCAGCCCACAGGAAAGGGGCCCTCAGAGCTCCAGCCTAAATGTTCCGATGGTCCTGCCTGGCTTTGTCTCCTCCCCAAATCGCATTCACATTGCAGGTGAGGTTGAACATGAGTCATTAAATTGTGTTTCCAAATTCACTGAGAGCCAACCACAGGTCAACCAAATGCCTTGGCACAGAGGTGCTGTCTTAAATGGAATCACACCAAAGTGCTGTTTGCTTTCTAAAGAAGTTGCCTAGGTGGGATTCAGAAGTAAACAAAACAACACTTATAACAGAAGAACAGCTTACTTTGCATTATGAAAGCCATGAGTATATCTGGCGTACTTTGCTAAAATATTATGAGAGCAACTTCTAGATACAGCCAGCTCCCTGCAGAATTCCTCACTAACTGCGGAAGCTATAGGTAGGTTTCACTAGTGTAGCCCCATCTCTGAACAGGCCTTTGTCTAAACCCGGGGTCACACACTCAGAAGCTACCAGGACCAGGCAGGGAAGTTACATGAATACAGTGGGCGGGTGGGGCTGTGGTAGCCTGGAGAGTCTACCAGGGGCGGCCATTGCTGAGATCTAGCTGACAATGATTGTAGGCCCTGAGTGGTCATAGCTTCTGATATTTCATGAGAAGTTAGAAATATGGGTGCTTGTGTCAATCTTTGGATAATTGAAGTTTAACAACTAATAAATAAAAACAAAACACCTTCCCAACCACATAAAAGCTCTCTGAGGGTTTGATTCAACCATGAACTGCCAGACAGCAGCCTCTAGGTTGAAGGACAGGGCCAAGAAAAACTAAAAAGGAATCCGGTCGTGGTTCCCAACTGTTTCTATGGAATTACTCACGCAGGATTTTAGATTCACACATGGTCACAGAAGGCCCCATTGTTTGATGGCTCGTTCTTCTAAACCTCATTCTAAACAGGGATGTCACCTGCACCCTTGTATAATGTGTGACAAACTCGATTGGACAAACCTAAAGGAATTGACAAGTCCAATCAATGTCCCTGGACTCCTTCGCACTTTGTCCCCAATGCACACTAGAAATTGCCAGCAGCATTCAAATCCTCTTCTCACCCCTCCTATCTCACCACCATTCACTTGCTTACAACAGATTCTTTTCAAGTTTGAAGTCCTTAAAGTAGGTCAACACATCATGCAACAGAACTACCCTCTGCCTACATGTGATCACTGGACACATCCAGTAAAGGCTGAGGTATCTGGATTTTGCATTTTATAATTTGTGTTGTGTTTTATATCCCAATATGTTGTCATGCTGTCAGTCACATGAAGATGACACTGGTCCTTGTCCAGGAAACCAAAATGAAAAAGACAAGCCTCTGGTAGTAGAAAAAAAACTCTGCTTTTCTCTAAACCAAATTTGCTTTAATTCAACAGTATTTATTGAGTGCCTATAATATGCATCATGTTGTACATTGGCCATCACATTCTTCAATTTAGACTTGGGGCAGACCTATCTTATAGGTCACACTTAAGTGAAACAGATAGTGATGGCCTTCATAGGAGAAGGAAGGGAAACTGAGAAGGTCCCAAATGGAAGGTGAGGAAACAATAGTTTCTATAACATATTATCAAATTCCTGTGACTACCTATACTTCTTTCATTTTGTTAAGCTAAAGCCTTTAGTAAAATTCCAGCTCTATCTCAGCCATGACATTGGGTATTAATGGGAATGTCATATTTACTCATTTGAATGAGGAATGTTTTATAGGGTAAGCAAGAGTCTTCCCCAAAGTTATAGTAATATGGAGAGGCCCACGGGGAAGAGATTTTAGGGTACTAAAACCAAGTCTTTGGAATCTAGCTTTCCACTTGTAGATAGATTTTTTGCTCCAGTTAATGGCCTTAGGGGATGTAAGGTTTATTTTTTATTGAGTCAGTTGGAAATTTCCTATGCACAGATGAATCACTCTTGTAGGAAACATCAAAGAATCATTCTCATTTTCCAACATCTATGTTTTCATGCCTCAAAATGAACTTCCCATTTTTA
>NW_005877685.1:0-8407 GCF_000147115.1 Myotis lucifugus | reverse complement strand
GTTCAACTGGGATGGACAAACGTGTGTGGTCCCAGCCAGCAAGGTTCTGGGCACTGGACTGGCCCTGGGATTTGAGGAAGAATGAAGAGCAGTCTAGAGCAGAAGACAGCTACATAAACAAAAGACAAAAGCCTTGCCCTAACCAGTTTGGCTCAGTGGATAGAGCGTCGGCCTGCGGACTGAAAGGTCCCAGGTTCGATTCCAGTCAAGGGCATGTACCTTGTTTGTGGGCACATCCCCAGTAGGGGGTGTGCAGGAGGCAGCTGATGGATGTTTCTCTCTCATCAATGTTTCTAACTCTCTATCCCTCTCTCTTCCTCTCTGTAAAAAAATCAATAAAATATATTTTGTTAAAAAACAAAAAACACAAAAGCCTCCTCCTTCTCACGGCCAGGCTGGTCAATGAGTATCTAGGGCACGTCTCCCTCAGAGCCAAGAGCAGGACCCATGAGGATTTCACTCCTGCTCCCCAACCTTGCTCCTCATCCTTCTGTTTGTTTTTTGCAGGGGCCAGAACACACGTGGACACTGAACTATGGAATTCTGGAAACTTGCGTTTGCCAATAGGAGGATGAATTATTGAAGTGTTATACTTGTTAACAGTACACTCTAAATCTCTGATGTTTATGAGACTGCCAGCCACTCGGGGGTCAGTCAGTCAAGCCAGATACTTTTCAGGGACTAACATGGAATCCATTATAATGCCCTATTTCTCCAAAATACTTAACTCAGGACAAAGGGAGAATGCAACTGGTTCAGCCTGTTTTCAAAGCATCAGAACATCATGGAGCTCCAGGCAGGCCTGCAGACTCAAGCATACTGTCAGCTCAGAATCCCTCAGTGTCGCAGGTCCCTTACAATGTTTCAGGACCCAGATCATACCGCCCAGCCAAACCTATAGACCCTGTGCCCACTGAATGGAAGCCTCAGACAGAAGTACCCAGCCCCTTCCTCCTGGGAAGAATATGGTAGATGGTAGACAGCACCCAGGGTTCCCCCTTGAAGCTCTGGCCTCCCTCCCCTTTCTGGGTGCCATATATTTCACCCATGTATTTCTGGATGAATTTACCTATTGCTCTGTTCCCCACAGTTAGGTACAGGTTTCCTGATTTAAAAGTAACATATGGCCCCGGCCAGTGTGGCTCTGTGGTTAGAGTGCTGGCTCACGCACCGAAGGGTTGCTGATTCAATGCCTGGCCCTGGTCGAGATAAGTGTGAGAGGCAACCAGTCAATGTGTCTCTCTCACATCAGTGTTTCCCACTCCTCTCTCTCTTTCTCTCTCTCTCTCTCTCTCTCTTCATTCCCCTCTCCGCCCTTTCCATGCTCTCTAAAAAAAAATCAATGGAAAAAATATCCTCCAGTGAGGATTAAAAAATAATAATAAATAAAATAGATAAAATAAAAGTAACGTATGTACAATTAATTCAATAATTCAACAATAACATTACTCATTCTGTGTCGGTGAAGGGCATTATTCTAGGCACTTGGAATACTGATTTAAACAAACTGGTCAAACTACAGAGCGCATGGAAATTACGGAAATCTGTAAAGAAAAAAATTAAACTATTACCCAGTAGGCAATCATCTAGGAGCAAGGGGGTTAACACTGCAGTGTATTCCTTTCCAAACATTTTTCTATACATTTCTAATATGGTTGACATCTCATTGTAAACATAATTTTAAATCATGATTGTCTTAGTGTATGTGGACTGATATCCCTCAAATAACAAACACTCATTTCTCACTGTTCCGGTGGCTGGTAAGTCCATGATCAAGGCGCCTGCAGTTTCTGTGTCTAAGGGGAGCTTTTGTCCTGGTTGTCTCGCTGTGTCCTCACATGGCAGAGGGCAGGGCTGCTCTCTGGGGTCTGCTCTACAAGGGCACTAACGCCATTCACAAAGCTCCAGTCTCATGACCTCATCACCTCCCAAAGGCCCCACCTCCTAATGCCATATGTTAGGACTTCAACATATGAATTTGGGGTGGGGAACCCACAAACTCTCAGCCCATAACACTGATTCTTAAATTTAACATTACATCCTAACAATCTTCCTCAGACAGGAAACAGAAATTCAGTACATCCAGTTAAAATTGGATTTCAGAGACACAACAAATAAACTTTTAGTATAGGTATTTCCCAACTATGGATGGGGACATCCTTATACTAAAAAGTTACTCACTGTGTCTCTGAAATTAAACTGTAACTACTGTCCTGTATTTTATCTGGCAACTATCTGGTTAAAAATTCCCAGAAGGCCTTTTCTGGCTTCATTTTTGCCCTCATTCTACTCCGAACATACCAAGCTTGAGTAGGTTACCTGCACGTGCCATAGAGTCTCAGCACTTATTTCTCCCTCTACGCGGACACTCATCCAGATATCTGAGTGACTCTTTATTCACTTAGCAAGAGGCCTCCCCAGCCACCCAACAGTCTCCATCTCTTCCCAACCCTCCTATCCCCATGGTTTTCTTCATAGTGTTTATCCCCCACATAACTTTAGATATTTGTTTACTGTCTGGCTCCATCTATTAGGGTGGATCCCTGAGAACAAGGACTTTACTTGTTTTGTTTTGGCTTGTTTGTTTGTTTTACTGACATATCCCCAATGTTTAGAACAGCACTCATTCAATAAATATTTGTTCAATGGATGGATACGTGTGTGATTCTGGTTATCAGTTCTGTTCTACTGAACAATGGTCTAGTCTTAAACCATTACCCTACTGGTTTAATTGGTAGTTTCATAAGTTTTTAAGAATATTTGACCAAGTTAGCCCTCTTATTAATCTTCCACACTTTTTATCCTTGGTTATTGTCAACTAATTATTCTTCCATCTAAACTTAGAGGCATAAAAATGGCAAATAATTAAAGAGCATTTACTCTGTGCCAGGCATATTCTAAGCACTTTCCATGCATTCATTTATATAATCCTCAAAACTAACCTATGAAATACTATACTTGCGTTCACCTCCAGATGAGGGAACTGAGAGACAAGTAACTTCCTCAGAGTTACACAGCTAGTGAGTGGCAGAGCTGTTTCCTATCTGAGCAGGGTGTGCATCTCAATTTATTCAAGAATTCTTTTATGACTTAGTAAAGTTTTGTACTTTTCTTTACATAAATATCACCTTTTTGTTATGGTTATTCAATATATTTTAGGGTTTTAATGCTATAATAAATAGAATTTTCCTCTATATTTCCTAATTAGTTGTTATTGATATATAGGAACTATTTTTACAGCTTTATTGAGATCCTAGTGGCCCGGTGCATGAAATTCGTGCATAGAGGGGAGGGATGTCCCTCAGCCCAGCCTACACACTCTCCAATCTGGGAACCCTCAGGGGATGTCCCTGTGAGATCGGGCCTAAACCAGCAGTTGGACATCCCTCTCACAATCTGGGACTGCTGGCTCCTAACCACTCACCTGCGTGCCTGCCTGATCGCCCCTAACCACTTTGCCTGCTGGCCTGATCACCCCCAACTGCCCCCGCCTTCTGGCCTGATCACCCATAACTGCCCCCCCTGCTGGCCTGCTTGCCCCCAACTGCCCCCCCTGCTGTCCTGCTCACCCCCAACTGCCCTCCCCTGCCAGCCTGATCGCCCCTAACCGCCTCTGCCTCAGCCCTGCCACCTGGCTTTGTCCAGAAGGTCTCCCGGTCTAATTAGCATATTACCCTTTTATTAGTATAGATAATTGAGTTACAATGAACTGCACATATTTAAGGTGAGACTTTGATATATTTTATGTTTGCTCATACCCATGAGACAGTGAACATGTCATATTTATTAGCCCCAAAATTTCTTCATGCCTTTTTGTAATTTTTTCCTCCTAACTCCCCCACCCCATTCCCAGACAATCACTAATCTGCTTTCTGTCACAATAAAGTGTTGTATTTTTAGCTACGAAATTTTCTTATTACTTTTCATAGTGTTTCAACTTATTCTTTTAAGTTTTCTAGTACACAAATAGATCCTCAATATATAATAACAATGTATTTCCTCCTTTCCACATTTACATGACTTAATCCTAGTTTCTGCATAGTGTATCAGCAAGAATTCCCAGAACAATGCTCAATCACATTAGCAACTCTTGGGTCAGCCCTGATTTTCATTAGAATGACTAGTCACTGTTTGGGTCATTGTTTTAATGGGATATCAGCTATAATCCAGAACCAACCTTTTTTTTTTTAATATATTTTATTGATTTTTTACAGAGAGGAAGGGAGAGGGATAGAGAGTTAGAAACATCGATGAGAGAGAAACAACGATCAGCTGCCTCCTGCACACCCCCCACTGGGGATGTGCCCGCAATAAAGGTACATGCCCTTGACTGGAATTGAACCCGGGACCCTTCAGTCCCCAGGCCGACGCTCTATCCACTGAGCCAAACCGGTTACGGCCAGAACCAACCTTTGAGGTAAAGAGAATTCTGTGACCAGATGGCATCCTCTTTGCAAACCTGGATCCGTCCACTCCCTGGTCCTGTCTCTTGTCTGATCATTTCCAACCCACTGAACAACTCCCTCCTCTTCATCTGCATCTGGTACATATGTTCACTGCAGCATCTCTCACACTAGAGCACAATTAGTTTTTACCTGTCTTTCTCCACTACCAGACTATAAAACAAAGCAGAAATTGTGTCTTTTTCATCTCACTGGGCAAAACACCTTACACATACTAAATATTTAATAAACATTTGTTAAATTGAATGAAATACAATAATGTTTATCTGAAAACATGAATCCCAACCATGAGTACATGTTAGAATCACCTTAGTAAACAGTAAATGAGTTTCAAAAACAAAAAGAAAAGAAATAAGGATACCTTTCTCATGTCCTATCCCATGCCCCATAAATTAGAATTCCTGGAGCCTAGAATTTGTCTTTTTCATAAGCTCCCAGGTGAGTATTACCCAGCTAGGCTTGCGTAGACTGATGATCAGGTTGGAGAATCATCATCTGTAAGCAACAAGACAACCAGGAGACATGCCCCCTATATCATAAAAATCTATCCCACTACTACCGTTTCTAGCGGGTGAGACTGCTGAAAGGGCGGTTGCTTTGCCTAAAGCATTTTAGGTCACCCCAGTTAGTCTCAGACACTTGCTGGGATCCAGAGGCCACTCCCCACTTACCACCGACCTCCCGGAGCTCCAACCCCACCCTTGGGAGCAATGAATGTCTCAGGACATTGGGGAAATCCCAGTCATCCCAGCCCCAGTGTGTGAGCAGTGAGCAGCAGGGGCAACCAAGGAAGCATCTATATATATAAAAACCTAAGTGACCGGCTGACCAGCCAGCCAGCCAGTAGCTATGACACACACTGACACCAGGGGGCAGACACTCAACACAGGAGCTGCCAAGTGACAGCAACTTTGCAGAGTGCCCTCTCACACTCTGGGACCCCTCGGGGGATGTCTGACTGCCGGTTTTGGCCCGATCCCCTCAGGCCAGGCCAAGGAACCCCACCGGTGCATGAATCCGTGCATCAGGCCTCTAGTGTTGAGAATAATTACTTTTGGAGGGATGCAATGACTATAAACCAACCCAAACTTTGCAGCCAAATGCTTGGATGTGAGTTCTGAAATAATTCAAACTCTTGAGAAAGTTATAAACAAAACCAGACAGCAGGCAATAATTCTCCAGACCACCTCTGCCAGACACACTGTTTATAAGGTGGGAAATGTAGTTGGTGTGTTTTTTCTCTGCAGACATTCAATAAAAAACACAAGGCCAACAACACAGCTCCTAACATTCAGCTCCCCAACACCAGCAGGCCCATGTCACATACTGACTCACTTCCCTGCATCCTCCCCTGGGTGGAAGTCTTCCCAACCTGACCCACCCCCCCCCACCCCCTGCAGGGGATATTCCTGAGCACTACCAGGAGGCAAAGACCCTGGGATGAGGGAGGGAGTTGGGGATCATCTGGCAAAGCTCTAAGAGGAAACATGATTTGCTGACAGCACCAGCAAGACAGTCTTGGGTTCTAAGCAGTGCTCTTGCGGCCTTGAAGCTTGCATGCTAAATGTTGTGCACTTTCTTCCTGTGGAAGAGGTTTTTAGGTTTCACCAGATTTGCAAAGGGGTCCATTCCCTCAGTGTTAATGTCTTACCCACCACCACCCCATACCCCCTTTCCTCCCTCACTGCCCCTGTCCAGCCTCCATCACATAGGACCTGCACTCCTCCAACACCTTTCCACGTTGCATGCTGGCTTTGGGTGTGACCTGCTCTCCATACTACTGCGAGAGCCCTCTTCCTAAAATGCAAACCTACCGGAACCGCTGCTCTGCCTACAGGACTATAGTGTTTCCCAAGGGCCATCAAGATAAAAGCCTAAACTGAGTTTATCACACAAGATCCTCTATAATCTGTCCCTTTTATCAGAGATTTCAATCTACATCTGTTTGGCATCAAAGCACATGGTCTTTAGATAACAAAACTGTTCTATGCCAGCGAGGAAGGCATCTCCATCTCTGTCTTGAGCCTCAATATGTATTCCTTGGGCTCTTTCTTAAACCCAATGCAGACCCACCCAGTTTGCATATAGACTGGCTCCATCTAGCAATGGGAGTCTAGTGTGATTAATTCTATAACTTAGAACTCAACTATCCTGTGTTAGGCACTAATTTTGCCCCGGGCAATGTGCCAAGTGCTCAGATATAAGCATGAATAAAACATAGCCCCTATTATTAGCCATTAGGGCAATGCAAATCAAAACACAATAAAATATCACTTCACACACACTAGGATGGTTATAATAACAATGTGGTGGTGAAAAAATCAGAGCCCTCATCCATTGCTGTGAGAATGTAAAATGATGCTTCTGCTTTGAAAAACAGTCTGGAAGTTCCTCAAATGATTAAACAGAGTTACCATTGACCCAGAAATCCTACTCCTAGATTTCCACCCCACAAAAATGAAAACACAAGTCCACACAAACACTTGAATGTTTGTAGTGGTATCATTCCTGATAACCAAAAGTAGAAACAACCCAACTGCCCAAAAACAGATAGATAGATAGATAGATAGATAGATAGATAGATAGATAGATAGATTGTATCCATACAATGGAACATTACTCAGCTATAAAAATGGAATGAAGTATTGATACATGTTACATCATAAATGGACTCTGAAAACATTATGCTAAGTGAAAGACACCAGACACAAAAGGCCACATATTGTATGGTTCCATTTATATGAAACTAGAGGCCTGATGTACAAAATTCATACAAGAGCAGGCCTTCCTTCCCCCGGCTGCCGGCACCAGCTTCCCTCTGGCACCCGGGGCCCAGGCTTCCCTCACAGCCCTGGCTTCATCTGGAAGGTCGTCTGGAAGGACATCTAATCTAATTAGCATATTATGCTTTTATTATTATAGATGTCCAGAAGACAAAAGTCTGTAGACAGGAAGCAGATTAATGGTGGCCCAAGGCTGGAGCCAGGGTGGAGTGGTACTGCAAATGGGTATGGGTTTCTTTGGGGGATGATGAAAATATTCTAAAACTGATTGCAATGATGGTTGCATAGCTGTGAATAGAAGCCACTGAAGTGTACCCTTGAAACGGTCCATTTGTGGGAACCATGCCAGGTCCCCGGATAGTCAAGGCTGTTGGGAGCACAGAGGCCTTGTTATCAATACACCAGAATGACCAAAGACTGCTCTGGGCATGTGCCTAAACAGGATGTTCAAGGACTCTAAGCCTGGGAATCCTAATCAGGCCAAGATACCATGAGCAGGTACAAGGACACAGTACACTGTGCCCTTCTGTAGCAAATATGACTGATGTCACTGTTGGCAAGAAGCCTTCTTTCTCTAAATGGTATAAAAGTAGGTTACTGACCAGCTAGTTGGCTGGAGTCAGCTGAGGATGGAGTAAGAAGAAGTCTGCTAGAGAGACAGGAGAAGCTGCTGAGCTGGAGAGCTCAGATACCGCTACAATGTGAGGCTGTGAGTCTAGGAGGCAGTGTGTGGCTGCTCAGATAATAGCTGTGGGTACAGAGACTGATGCTGCTTTATGGGAAAGATATGTATTCACCAACGGTGTCCGGCTGCCTGCCTGTATGTTCTTGTCTGATGGCTATATGGCCACTGGCTTCAGCAATAAAGACTCATTCTTATATACCCACAACCTCTCATGGCTTCTCCATCTAAGACCCGGCGTCTTAGGAGGTCCAGCCCAGGCAGAGGGGCTTGGACCCAACACCTGTTAGTGAGCAGAGGATAAAGAGGAACTTGGACAAAGTTCCCAACAGTTAGTACAGCGGGCAGGGTTTGAGAGGGAACCGGCCCTGGCGTAGTCGGGAAGAACGTAGAGGAATACATGGACTCACAGCCACTCAGAACAACTCAGAGCAGCAGAGTCCTGCTGTGTGCTCCGACACCGTTACCTCACAACTAAG
>NW_005877684.1:0-8407 GCF_000147115.1 Myotis lucifugus | reverse complement strand
ATAGTTGAAGTATTTAAAATTTTTTTTAAAGATTAGGTGCTTAAAGCCAGTCTCTATATTAAAAAGTAAGGAAATAGTAAGATCTTTTATTGTAACTTTTTTTATTAGTATCTTAGTATATACTGCATACTTACTGTGGACAGTGCTGTAAGATCCACAGTGATAGATTAAAAGGCTTCATAATACATTAAGTTTGCTACTTCAGTAACTAATTCAGGAGGGGATACTACACTGAATTCCCCTTTGAAAAATATAGTTTCGTACTTTTTCAATTTACTTGGCCTCATTTTTAAAGTGGACATGAATAAAATGAGATTTTAAATTTTTTATATCGTGGTAGACATTTGAAAAGTTTTGTTAACTGAAAATATGAGAATTTATCTTACATGTCAACATGTGATCATGATTTAAAAGCCGGGCCGCGTAAAGGAGGCATCCCGGGACCAAGTAGCTGCCTTGCCTGCAGCCGTGATCGTGATCCTGATCGTGATAGTACTCAGAAATTAAGGCCACAGGCAAGGCAGCACCCTGGGTCCCAGGAGCCGCCTCACCTGCGTCCAGTGATTGAGATCGGAAAGACAGACCACAGGCAAGGTGGCACCCCAGTTTCCAGGAGCCGCCTTGCCTGTGGCCCATGATCGTGATTTGAAAGCCCGAACACAGACAAGGCGGCAACCCGGAACGCACGAGCTGCCCTGCCTGCAGCCGTGATCGTGATTTAAAAGCAGGACCACAGGCAAGGCGACACCCCAGGACACAAGGGGACCCGTGATCCTGATCATGATCAGAGGGCCGACCTCAGGCACGGCGCACACCGGCACCCAGGAGCCGCCTTGCCTCTGGACCTTGATCATGATCGTGATTTGAAAGCCGGGTCGCAGTCAAGGCGGCACCTCGGGTCCCAGGAGCCGACTAGCCTATGGCCCAAGATTGTGATTTAGAAGCCGGGCTTCAGGCAAGGCGGCACCCCAGGAAACAAGAGCCACTGTGCCTGCGGCCCGTGATATAGATCAGAAAGCAGGACCACAGGCAAGGTGGCACCCCGGGAAACAGAAGGTGCCTTGCCTGCAGCCGTGATCACGATTGTGATCTTGATAGTACTCAGAAATTAAGGCCGCAGGCAAGGCAGCAGTCTGGGTTCCAGGAGCCGCCTTACCTGCGTCCAGTGATTGAGATCGGAAAGACAGACCACAGGCAAGGTGGCACCACGGTTTCCAGGAGCCGCCTTGCCTGTGGTCCTTTGATCGTGATTTGAAAGCTGGAACACAGGCAAGGCAGCACCCCAGGACACAAGGGAACCCGTGATCCTGATCATGATCAGAGGGGCGACCTCAGGCACGGCGCACACCTGGACCCAGGAGCCGCCTTGCCTCTGGACCTTGATCATGATCCTGATTTGAAAGCCTGGACTCAGGCATGGTGGCACCCCTGGTCCCAGGAGCCGCCTTGCCTGTGGCCCATGATTGTGATTTAAAGCCGGGCTTCAGGCAAGGGGGCACCCCAGGACCCAGGATCCGCTGTGCCTGCAGCCCCTGATTGAGATCTGAAAGCAGGAACACAGGCAAGGCGACACCCCAGGAATCATCAGCCATCTTTCCTGTGGCCCAGGATAGTGATCATGATCAGAAAGCTGAGCATAAGGCCAGGAAGCACACGGGGTCTCAGGAGCCGCCTTGACTGTGGCCCATGATATTGATTTGAAAGCCGGGCCACAGTCAAGGCGGCACCTCGGGTCCCAGGAGCAGCCTTACGTGTGGCCCAAGATTGTGATTTAGAAGCCGGGCTTCAGGCAAGGCGGCACCCCAGACCCAGGAGCCACTGTGCATGGGGCCCATGATTGAGATCGGAAAGCAGGACCACAGGCAAGGTGGCACACCTGGACACAGGAGCCAGCTTGCTTGTGGCCCTTGATGATGACTGTAATCGGAAAGCCAGGACGCAGGCACCCCGGATCCCAGGAGCCGCCTTGCCTGTGGCCCACGATCTTGATTTGAAAGTCGGACCACAAAAAAGGAGGCACCCCGGGACCCAGGAGCTGCCTTGCATGCAGCCGTGATCCTGATCATGATTTGAAAGCCAGGCCGCAGTAAAGGCAGCACCTCGGATCCCAGGAGCCGCCCTGCCTATGGCCCATGATTGTGATTTAGAAGCCAGGCTTCAGGCAAGGCAGCATCCCAGGACGGAGGAGCCGCTTGCCTGCGGCCCCTGATGGAGATCTGAAAGCTGGACCGCAGGCAAGGTGGCACCTCAGGACCCAGGAGTGGCCTTACCACCAGCTGTGATCGTGACTGTGACCATGATCCTGATTGTGTTCTGAAAGCAGGACCACAGGCAAGGCGGCACCCCAGGAATCATCAGCCATCTTGCCTGTGTTCAGGATCATGATCAAGATCAGAAAGCTGAGCCCTAGGCCAGGCAGCACCCCAGGTCCCAGAAGCCGCCTTGCCTGTGGCCCATGATCGTGATTTGAAAGTCGGACCACAGACAACGCGGCACCCCTGGACCCAGGAGCTGCCTTGCCTGCAGCCGTGATCGTGATCCTGATTGAGATCTGAAAGCAGGACCACAGGAAAGGCGGCACCCCAGGAACAATCAGCCATCTTGCCCGTGGCCCAGGATCATGATCATGATCATAAAGCTGAAGCCAAGGCCAGGCAGCACGCTGGGTCCCAGGAGCCGCCTTGCCTGTGGCCCATGATCGTGATTTGAAAGTCGGACCACAGAAAAGGCGGCACCCCGGCAGCCCTTGCCTGCAGCCGTGATCGTGATCCTGATTGAGATTTAAAAGCAGGACCACAGGCAAGGCGGCACCCCGGAAACACAAGTGGACCCGTGATCATGATCATGTTCAGAGGGCTGTCCTCAGGCACGGCGGCACAACGGGACCCAGGAGCGGCCTTGCCTGTGGCCCATGATCATGATTTGAAAGCCAGGCCGCAGTCAGGCGGCACCTCGGGTCCCAGGAGCCGCCTTACCTGTGGCCCAAGATTGTGATTTAGAAGCCGGGCTTCAGGCAAGACGGCACCCAAGGACCCAGGAGCCACTGTGCATGCGGCCCGTGAGGGTATGTTATTTAACTCTAGGCTAAATCGCAAGGTTAACTTTTAACTCCAGGCCAAACCGGGAGTTGGCTTGGAGGAGCCAGAAACCTCTTGTTGTAAGCTGGAGATGTATATGTGATCTATAATGGCTCCCAACAATTCCTCCCTTACCATTTAGTTAAGGGTGGGCATTAACCGACTGGGGGAGTAGTGACCTGGTTCCTCCCATGAGATCAGCAGATCTCACCTCTGGTGGCTCTTGGTATCTTTTGGGGAGGAGAGGCAGAGCAAACAATTATATATGTATGGATACCAACCTCTATGCAAACCAGGTGTGCTCACAGAGAAATCCAGAGGCGGTCGAGAAAATTTTGATTTTCTGTTTTGACCTTCTCTTGCAGTGCTTTGCCCTGCACCCAGACGGTACCCATACCATACCTCTATATAGAGTGTAGGTAAGCATTCCTCTGGCTTTATGCTGTCCCCGTGGGGAGGGAGCTCTGGCAATCATAATCACGTTCTCGGTCTATAGTAGCTAAACGGTGGTAGTGAACCTGAATGGGTTTGGCCAGGATGCTATCAATTTGCTGTTTGACAAAACTTAAAAGCCCATGGACCAAAGGTTAAAATTAACAGTAAGCTGACAAGGGGGCCAAGTGCAGGAAGCAGGTAGGGGAGTAGGCCATTGAGTCCGCTCCAAAGGGGGTTTTCGAACAGCTCTCTTCGCCTTTTCACCAGGTCTTCCTGGAGTTTTCTTATCTTGTCTCAGACGATTCCAGATTTGTTGGCATAAAAACAGCAGCGTTCCTGTAGGGCTAAACATATTCCTCCCTGCTCTGCTATAAGTAAATCTAATCCTCTTCTATTTTGTAAAACTACTTCTGCTAGGGAGTCAATTTGGTCTTGGAGATCATTGATAGTACCTGAAAGAGCCTGAACATCAATTAACTGATTAGATAATTTATTATAGGTATGTAATGCGGTTCCTAATCCAGCTGTGCCAGTGGCCACAGCTCCAGAGACTCCCAGTCCTATAAGTAAAGGAATAAATTGGACAGCCCGCTTACTGCGTCCAGCAATGTAATCAAGGCTGGGTAGGGGGACAGGTTCTCCCCCTGGAATAATATCAATGTCAGGGAGAATACTAGCCTGAACACATAATCCTGTCCAGTTTAAAGGTAGAGCTGTATAGGCCATATTACCTCCACATACAAACACTCGTCCTAGGAGCGGGGCAAAGGGAGGAACTGTGATTGTGAACGGGAGAGCAGTTAACAAAGCTAACGAAGCCTACATCTAGATCATAACTATTATTCTGGGGGAGTTTTTGTAGACATGAGGAAAAGTTGAATGCATCTGGAATGACAGTTTTCTGCAAGGGATGGATTGGAGGCATTTAAAGATATCAGAGGTTTGGGTGTCTAGATCTATGATGGAGGTCTTATATAAAAATTGTAAAAGTTTATCTTTTAATAGGTGACAATTAAGTTCTCCTGAATATCCATTTAACCCAATTTGCCAATTTTAAGTCAGTTTGAAATAGCATTTATTCTTTTAACTTTACTTGTCCTAAGTTATGGACAGTAAATGACCTTAATTAAATTTCTGGTATTAGTCTTTGGGTAAATTTACATAAACTTTGTTTAAGGAGACAAAACACAAGTTATTTAATTTAGCTTTTGAGGCCCAATATATTTAATTTTAGTTAGGCATCTGAAGGAAACCTTTTTATTTCCTTCCAGACAGCTTTCTTTCTCACACCAGCAACAAATGTAAGAAACATGGTTGCCTTTTGAGATTTTAACAAATACTGTCGCAAAGCTATATATTTCAAGTGATTATTTTAAAAAGGCAAAGCGAAGCAAGTAAATTTAGTATTTAGTAAACTTTT
The DNA here is from genome assembly GCF_000147115.1 of Myotis lucifugus. Taxonomy (NCBI): domain Eukaryota; kingdom Metazoa; phylum Chordata; class Mammalia; order Chiroptera; family Vespertilionidae; genus Myotis; species Myotis lucifugus. The sequence goes on along the minus strand of NW_005877684.1, from coordinate 3,475 downwards.
GATTCACAAGGGACAAATGCTGCCTCACCTTTAGCCTAATTTAAAATGCAGCGGTGAGGAGCTTTTGTTATTTCAAATTACATCTTAAAATTCTACTGCTGTATTTTAAGAAATATTAAACAAAACTTGTTTTGCCCTTTCTCAGAGGCAAAAACCTAAAATATATTTATTAATTTATATTTGATAAAGCTTTCTATGTGATTTCAAGTATATTAAATTGGCTTTATTAAAAAACCTTTAAGAAGAGAGAATAAACTTTTGAAAACATTTCAGGGCCCATGAAATGTCCCAAAGTCATTCCTTGGTTATAGTTTTGAAATCCAACTTGAAAGACCATCAAATATATATGTATATATATGATTTAAAGATTATATACCTTTTATAATTATTAAGAGATCAATTAAATTTAAACTGATCTTTATATTTAAAATTTTCGGTTGGGATTACAAAATTTATCCTCTTTTTTCAATTAGACAAATGTTGAAATTTTACTATAATTATATGATTTCTCCAAATTTTTATTTAACCAGAACTTTAAACTCTTAGCTGGCAAGTTAAATATTTAGCATTTCTCAATCAGTGACATTTTTAGGAATAAACTTCAAAAAATGCAGGACATAATCAACCAACAGATTTAATTCTGTTCTTTGGATTCTGTACTAAGTACACTTAGATCTTATTTAATTCAGTATTATGTCACTTCAAGATACCTAGGTATAAACTCCAAGGTCTTAAATTTCACAGCAGATTTGGAAAACCACACTTGAGGCTGGCAAGGCAGGCCTGGCCCCAGCCTTTGATTTTAAAACGACCATAATTTTTCCTCTGGGGAAGGCCAACAAACAAGGTTGTAGCTACATTGCTTCCTGCCCCTTGCTGGTCAGTGGGAAGTTTCAAAATTGGCCTGGGGGAGGAAGGGGGGGGCTGTTTCCCCTGGAAGAGTAAATTGACCACATTCTTTAAGAATTTGCTACAGGTGGGAAGCAACTAGCCCCTTTTCTCATTAGAAATGTTTTGGCCAGCCTTTTCAATTAACAAAGGGCCGGTTTTTTACCGGGCTACTTAGATTTTATAATTAATATAGATCAATAATTCTTGAGATTCAAATCTAAATTATTATTTTAAGGCAGTTATTTTGGTAACTTTTCTATAACAGACAATTTTACTAAATTTCTTTGAGGCTTTTAAGATTAACTTTGGAACAGGCTTTATTAACATTTCAAAAATCACTTTTTATGGAAATATACCAATCTTATTGCTAGAACCAGCCTGCATTTCTTCCCTGGCTCAAATATGCCTTTTTTCTTAGGAAATAATCAGTCTTGGGTTTTATTCTGTACATTTGTAAAGAGATTTTTAGCTCAAAACTCTATCTAAATGTCCAAAATCGGATGATGCGCGCTTTTAGTTCCAAGCCAGTTTTTCTCTTTACACGTGAACAGAAATCCCAGACGCATTTTCTAAATTTTGTAAAACTTTTCTAATTACGAGAAGGAGATTTTAAATTTGAATACTGGGGAGGAGGCGTCCATATAGGATCGCCATGTGTTCCTTTTTCCTTTCCCCTACATATCCTGCTTTGGGGGAAGTTTTAGCAAATGACTCATATGGCGTATTTTTCCCAAAGTCATGCTTAATAGAAAAAGACTTTTTAAATTTTTTCCTATTTCGCTTTCTAAAGTCATGGCTAGCACCCAAGGTTATCTTAGCCAAAGTTTGGTTGTCATAAGATGTTCTAAAGTAAAGAAGCCTTTTAAGTCTTTCTTTTTAACCCTAAATCCTCACACCGTGAGGGACTCCCTGAGTCCTGTAAGAAGCCTTTTAAATCTTTTTAACCCTAAATCCTCACACCTTGAGGGACTCCCTGAGTCCTGTAAGAAGCCTTTTAAATCTTTCTTTTTAACCCTAAATCTTCGCACCTTGAGGGACTCCCTGAGTCCTTTAAGAAACAGGTCATGAGAACTCAAAGCCTGACCCATGTCTTAGCCTCTTCCACGTAAGCCTCCGGGACGTATAAACCCTGTACCAGGTCAGCCCAGGAGTCGACAAGGAGACGAACCAGCGAGGAAGATGCCAACCGTCACCTCAAAAGAGAGGCCCCTGTTCACGTGTCATAGGTCTGGATGTAGAAATTCTCTGCTGAGACTACTTCAGTCCCGTTTATGCCACAGGTGTGTTTTAAGCAACCGGTTGGTATAATCCGCCAACTCGGACCCCTAGATCAGAGCTCCCCAGATCGAAACTTGTTTTCAAGTGCCTTCCTCGGAGCTGCTTCTGCAGCCCACTCCTCCTACGTAAACAGCCAGTTGGTATAACCCGCCAACTCGGACCCTTGTGAGGCAGGTAACCTGCTAGGACCCTCAGGCATTCACCAGTCGGGAGTCAGGCACCCCATGAGTGCTCACAAGGTGGACGGCTTGCGTTTGAAAGTAGGCAAGGAGTTTTCCCGGAGTGACACTGACACAAGTTTGTTCTGGTTTACTTCTAATTTTGGGTGGACGGTTTAAGCTTTAAAGTAGGCGAAAACACTTACTTCAGAGTCTCAGCTGGAGTCCCCATTTTCTCAGAAAGACCACTAAGACAAGGTGAACGCAGGGTTTTTGGAAGGAGTCAACCACGTGGAACGAAACCAAGGGACAAGCCTGAGTGATTCGGAGTTCTCTCCGCCGAAATCGGGTACCTTTCACTCTTCCCCGAAACAACAAGAGAGTGCTCAAAGTGGACTAGAGGCAGGAGACAAGGGGGGAGGCAATGAGGGAAGAGAATGCCTATCCAAAATGAATGCGTTCACTTACCAAAGCAACAGGTCTGACTCGCAAAGCGGGTAAGCAGAGCGGCGACCAGGAAAAAAGCAGGCTGACTCACAGGGCGATCCCAGTGGCGCCAAAGGGGGTCCGGCCGGACAAGAGTGAACGTTCCTGAGGAGGATTGGAGAGCGGAGATCACGTTGGGGCGCCAGTTATGCCCCGACCTGCAGGGCACGCTTCGTGGGTACACCGCACCAAATCCTGCAAAGGAATGAGAGGATAGGAGACGCGAAGAAATGGAGGCAAGACAAAGTTCTGATCAAGCCTCAGTTTTTATTTTACAGCGGGTGGTATTTATGTAGTTCTAGAGGGAGGGGGTGGGCAAAGGAAGTCGTTAAGGATATAACAGACTTTGGAATGTCGCAGCTTATCAGCGGAGATGTAGCTTGCTTTGTGCTTAGGGTGAGGGTATGTTATTTAACTCTAGGCTAAATCGCAAGGTTAACTTTTAACTCCAGGCCAAATCGGGAGTTGGCTTGGAGGAGCCAGAAACCTCTTGTTGTAAGCTGGAGATGTATATGTGATTTATAATGGCTCCCAACACTTGAAAGTCTATTTCTTTCACCAAGTAGGGAATTTTTTTGTCATTATTTTTTCAAATAGGTTTTCAATATCTTGCTCTCTCTCTTCTTCTCTGGCATCCCCATAATGTGAATGTTAGCATGCTT
>NW_005877683.1:0-8407 GCF_000147115.1 Myotis lucifugus | reverse complement strand
AGGACCATAAAAGTTACCGTTATATCTTCTTCTAAGAGGTTTTAGTTTTGCTCTCACATTTAGGTATTTGACCTGTTTTGAGTAATTTTGTGTATGATATGTTAAGGGTCAACTTTATGCATATGTGTGCATGGGTGCATGTGTGTATGTTCAGCATGTGTTGATCAGCTGACCCAGAACCATTTGTTGAAAAGACTATTCTTTCTCCAGTGAATTTTCCTGATTCTCCTGTCAAAAATCAACTGACTTTAAACATGAGAGTTTCTGGACAGTGAATTCTATTCCATTTATATGTGTCTATTTATGCCAATGTCACAATGTTTTTATTATTGTAGCCTTGTAGTAAATTTTGAGATCTGGAAATGTGAGTACTCCTTCTTTGTCCCTAATTTTCACAAGTGTTTTCACTACTTAGGGTCCCTTATTTTTCATATAAATTCTAGGCATTTGCTTAACTATCTATTTTCCAGAGTTTTTATAAGGATGGTTGTGATCATTTTTGTCAGGTTTGTCAGTGTTTCTGGAGTGGGGCAAGTTATTAGAGGCCTCTACCCTATCATTTTTCTGACATCACTGCTATCTCTTGTTCTTGATCTGGAATGTAAAACTAGTTAGATAATAGATATTCTATATGAGATGATAGATAGATATAGATATAGATATAGACCAATGTAGATATATGTAGATATGTAGATATATAGATATTTTTATCCAATTAATCACCACTGAAGAATGTTACACAAAGTAAGCATCAAATATGGATAAGAGGGCCAACATGAATAACTGTGCAAGTATTTTTTCTTAACACACAGACACACACCTGATGAAATATTAGAAAAGTTATTTCAAAAAGTGAGAGTTTCACTGAAGCCCAAGGCAACTTTGCCATAATGTTATAAGGATAGTTTCCTTGACACTCACCTAGACCCATCACAGATGACGTGTACCTTACTTATGAATTGGATCATTAAGAAATACTAACTGGAACATGTGGGCAATTAGAAAAAAAGTAGCTGTGTAAACATGATGCAAGACCTCACTACCTGCTACAATGAAATCAGTGACAGTATGATGTGATAAAAAGGAGTATTACTACCATCTAAATGTGCAAGTGTCAAAAGTACTTAAGTAAAAAAGCATAAAGAGCTATTGTTAAAAACTGAGTCAGCGTATACTGGATATCAAGAATAGGTTAATATATAGAGACAGGAAGCAGATTAGTGTTTGCCAGAGGCTGGTAGAAAAAAAAAGGAATGTGAAGTGACTACTGTCTAATAGATGCAGGATTTTTTTTGGGGGGGTGATAAAAATGTTTTAAGCCCTGGCCGGTGTGGCTCAGTTCATTGGAGCATCATCCCATACACCAAAAGGTGGAAGATTTGATTCCTGGTCAGGGCACATTCTCAGGTTGCTGGTTCTATCCCTGGTCAAGATGAGTGCAGGAGATAACCAATTAATATCTCTCTCTCTCTCTCTTACTCTCTCTCTCTCTCTTCCTCCCTCCCTTCCTCTCTCTCTAAAAAAAAAAGCATTAAAATGTTTTGGAACTAGAGAGTAGGTCTAGCTGCACATTATGAATGTACTAGGTATCACTGAATTGAACAATTTAAACTGCTAATTTTATGTTATGTAAATTTTACCACAATAAAAATAATAAAAAAGAAAACATTTTAAACTGGATTGCAGAAGAGTCTGCTTTTAATGTATATAAATAATGTTACTTTTAATGTTCCCTTACATCACAGTCATGTGCTTCTAAAACGTTGGGGGCAGCCAACCCATTAATCTTATGACCAGTGTCCTTTCTCCCCCATTAGTTCTTCTCTCCCAATAAATTGAGGCTAATATTATTCCAAAGGTAGGAGGTGTGTTCTTCAATCTAATATCCCTGTGGTCTAAATTCATGTCCCCATTTAGAATAATTTGGCCAATTAAGGAGTGAGATTGAGATGGGAGGGGAGGACCACCTTGCATTGTCTTTATCCGTCCTTTTCACCTTTGCCTACTCTTACCTTCACACACCTGGCAATCCTATTATCACAATCTGATATTGTATTATATTGGTGCAGAAAGGGTTTAAAACAAAGGAAATCTTATTTTCAAATTTTCTTGTACTCATAATTGACAATGGAAAAAATAGAAAAGATACATAAGAAAACATGCCTTATAATCCAGAGGAAAAGGTTTACATTCGCTCTTATCTGGCATGATTTTTTCATCATCTTTACAGAATTCATATAATGGCCTCTTCAGAATTTTTATACTTCTAGTAACTGCACAAAAGCCACAAAAATGTTTTGTCTTAAAAATATACAAATGGATATAAGTGAAAATTAAATTAGATAATCAGAGCAAATAATAAACTTATAGAATGTTAACAGTGGAACCTGAGAAAAAATCTATTAACTAACACAAACAACAAAAATATTAAAAGACTATAGCTCGCTGGTAGTAAAATATACAAATCAAAATAATCCTATTCTTATTTAAATAGAGCTGAGCAATAATTTATTACAGGTGCGTAGGGCTTTATGGTTTGCAGTGTAGCACGCTAACCCAGACATCTTTAGAATTTACAATTATGAGTTGGTCATTACCTATATTGTAAAGATGAAGAAAGTGAAGCCAATTAGACTGCTAGCTCATGCATGATTTTTGAGCAATAACAGATGAAAGAATAAAGCTCAGAGAAATTAAGTTGTTTGCCCAATAATATAGTTAGTAATGGTGCAAGTTTTAATTCAGGTATATTGTCTCCATATTTTTTAAAAAATATATTTTATTGATTTTTTTACAGAGAGGAAGGAAGAGGGATAGAGAGTTAGAAACATCGATGAGAGAGAAACATCGATCAGCTGCCTCCTACACACCCCCCACTGGGGATGTGCCCGAAACCAAGGTACATGCCCTTGACCGGAATCGAATCTGGGACCCTTCAGTCCGCAGGCTGACGCTCTATCCACTGAGCCAAACCGGTTACGGCCAGTCTTCATATTTTTGTGTTCCTTTCAAAACACCACAACACCATGTGATGGGTTCTGGGCGGCAGCTATGTTCTGTCTTTGTGGGAAAGGTGGACATGCAGGCAAATGGGTGATCTTTTCTGTCTTACAATTCAACCAGACCAGGATTCAAAGCCAGCTCCTGAATCAATACCTGTTTTACATCCTGACGATCCCCAGACTGGGAGGGGTGTCCACAGCCAGTGGTTGTGCCATCTCCAATAGCCACTTTAGATGCAGCTCTGGGGCCTAGAGCAGCCTTTGCAGTCTCTCTTTACCCAGTTGAGGACCTACCTCTCCTTACCCAACTGCCTGAAGATCCCTCCCCCATGGAAAGTGCATCAGGGCCAGTTCCAGAGCCGCTTGCTCAACCTCCTTGCCCTCTCCCACCCAAAGAATTTGATCTTTTTCTCTTATCTCTTTTAATTTGTATGGCTTTCTTTACTCCATTGTGTGATTCCATTTTTTTATTTTTATTATTGGGGTTTTTGAGGGTGTTGTCTTATTTTTGTTTTATTATGCTTTCTTTATCCATGGCATAATTCATTTTAAATAATAAATAAAAGTTATTGTTTATATTTAACTTGTACCACTACTCAGCATGAAGTACATTCTCGATGCAGTGCAACCAACACCACTATCTAAAGGCAGAATGACCCATCACCCAAAAAGGAATTTCTGCACCAACAGTACTCACTCCCCATTCCTCCTGCCCCTGGTCTGCTTTCTGTCTCTGCCCCTTGACCGATTCAGGATGTTTCCTATAAATGGAATCTTACAATAGGTGCCTTTTAGTGTCTGCTCACATACTTTTGTTCTATTTTTACCTGAAATAGAATTTTTGATATGTGAAAGGGAAATCTCAAATAGCTTAGAGATTAGATTTTTTAAAAAAGGAGCCCCTTTAGTAAGTGTGAGCATGTTGCAAGAGACCACAGAAAAACCAAGCAATGCTTTAGAGAAAAGGAGTGACACTGTTTATTTACACCAGTGGACTCAGGGAGTAACTTTCCAAATCTGAGTAAAGTAACATGCAGGGGGCTTTTCTTTTATATCTTCGTCTTTGTCCCGCAAATATGGATTATGCTTCCGGTCCTTTTCGTGGGCCTTGCAAGAAGGCCCCCAGGTGTTGGGGGTCTCCAGGACACATCTGATGATCTGGGCTGGCGCCAGCGTTAATAACCCTCCCTCCGGGGCAGTGCACTGTTCACAGTTTTATGGCCTCTGTAACAGGTTCTGCAAGACCAGTTTCTGGGAAAGAACTAATGACTTAATTATAGGTTACCAAGAATGTACACTGGGCTGGCTGGCATGGATTCTGATTACTAGCCCCCCAAATATCAGGGTTACATTGGAATTAGCCCTTTTTAGCCTTCTCAAGCAGACACCATAGGAAATACATCACATATATATTTTGTGTTTGTTTCTTTGGCTCAGCAGCATGTTTGTGACTTTCACTATTCGTTAGTCACTCACGCTGTTTCATGTAACAGTAGTCATTTGTGTTATATGGTCTTTTATACTATGAATACCTATTTGATTGTTAATGACATTTGTAATTTTCCAGTGTTTACCTACCATATATGAACTTTTGTTGGATATGTAAATAGGAAGTGAATTGCTGAGTCTTAGAAAATGGTAATTCAGCTTTATATGTATGATCAAAAGTCCCCCAAAATTCATGAGTAATAAATAGCATTTGCTATTCTCAGCAGTTTAATCAATACCATTGAAATGCTTTCTATTATCAATCTTTAATGTTAGTTTCACTAAAATAAATATGTACCTTTAATTTGTATTTTCCTAATATTTAAGTAAGTTAATACCATTTTATGGATTTATTGGTTATTTAGTCATGCTTTTTGGTAATGCATCAACTCTTTTTCTCATTTTTCCTTTTTGTCTTTTTCTAATTAATTTGGAGAAGTCCTTCTGTACATTTGTGATATGAGTCCTTTGTTAGACATATGCATTGTGAATATATACTTCTTTATTATTTCTTACTTCCTTTTTAATACAGTTCACCACTTTTCTGCCCATGTTATTCTACAATGTTCCTATATAACTCAATGTTATTTGTAAAAATATCCTTTAAATAATGTTTTGCCACATTCCCAAGTATAATAGCATTAGTACAGCAAACCATTCCTTCCCTGTCTATCTGGTGAATAAGCAAAACTAGGAATTTGCTTACCTTTCCTCCAAAGGTAATCTAATATTGGAATATTGGTTATCTTAATTATAGGACCCATCTAACAATAAATGGATGGGATGCGTGAAGTTAACAAGATGTGCATTTCATAAGATTTATGATATAGAATTATGATAAGGAACATTAAATTATTTTTCTCTTATATTTTCAATTTATTTTAGATCAGCTTTCATACAGTATATCTAACTCACACATACATATATAAATTTAGACATAGGAAAAGTAAAATATAGTTTTATTAATTATAGCAGTGGTTGTTCTCAACCTTCCTAATGCCGAGACCCTTTAATAAAGTTCCTTATGTTGTGGTGACCCCCAACCATAAAATTATTTTCGTTGCTACTTCATAACTGTAATTTTGCTACTGTTATGAATCATAATGTAAATATCTGATATGCAGGATGTATTTTCATTGTTACAAATTGAACATAATTAAAGCATAGTGATTAATCACAAAACAATATGAAATTATAAATGTGTTTTCCAATGGTCTCAGGCAACCCCCGTGAAAGGGTCGTTCGACCCCCAAAGGAGTCTCGACCCACAGGTTGAGAACTGAAGAATTATAGCCACAAGTCTTATTTCCCACTGCTTTTCTTTCCTCATGTTCTGTGATAATGCCAGTTTTTTCTAAACCTACCTAACATTCCTTAGTTGTTTTACTCACCGAGTATATTTATATTTTCTTTTATTCTTACTCATGCAAATGCTATCCATTTTTCATGGATGGGCTCAAATTTAACAGCATGTGAAGCTTTTAATTAGTAATATTTGTTTTGGATTATACCTACTTCACTTTTCAAAAGCTATTGCATAATTTTCACTGGACCACATTTCATATTAATGTCAACCTGAAAATAACTAACAAAATATAAAAGAAAAACTGAGTTTACTCACGAATAACAGAGAATTGGAATTTGGGACAAGCAAGCTATGGCTGACCTTAGGCAAGTTTGTAGAACAAAGGATAAGGTCTTCCCTTTATAGAAGAAAGAATGGAATTGAGAAGGGTGATGAATGAAAGTCCATTGGAGGAGAGCAGGAGCTCAGAGCCTGCCCACTTCTCATTGGCTGAGTTGTGGAGGCTCTCATTGGCTGGATTGTTGCTGAGCAAAGAGAAAAATTTTAGCTCTTCTTGCTGGGGAGTGTAAAAGACCTTTCTTCCTGTTACAGTTTGGCAGAATAGTAGTGGTAGTGTGCGAGAGCTCCCCCTACAGGGCTTCCTGACTCCATTTTAAATGAGGTTTCATTAATGCTATTATCTTGTCAACTAAATTATTAGTTTCTTAAAGGCAGTGGGATGTCCCTATGCTTTTTTATTTCTTGTAGCATCAAGTAATCTTGATAATATAATTGGTGTCCAATTGATTAAATGTTGGTTAGTTAATCTACCAGACCAACTGTTAAAAACAAGTCATTTTCAGTTAGGATAGCAGTTAATAAATAAATGATACTTCACAGGGAGTGTGACAGACAGAATAAACACTCCAAAAGATATACACAACCTGCCGAAACCGGTTTGGCTCAGTGGATAGAGCGTCGGCCTGCGGACTGAAAGGTCCCAGGTTCGATTCTGGTCAAGGGCATGTACCTGGGTTGCGGGCACATCCCCAGTGGGAGATGTGCAGGAGGCAGCTGATCGATGTTCCTCTCTCATCGATGTTTCTAACTCTCTATCTCTCTCCCTTCCTCTCTGTAAAAAATCAATAAAATATATTTAAAAAAAAAAGATATACACAACCTAATGTGTGAGAAAGGGAAAGGGGAATACATAATATTTAGGATGCTAGGGCTTAGTAGCTTAGTAGATATCCCATTTTTTTCCTTTGGCCTGATAAACATGAGCTGATCCACATCCTCACACACATAAATGTAGTCCATTCCATTTCCTCATCTCAGTTTCTTCTACAATTGTTAGTAAAGATTGATTAATCACCATCAAGTCATGCTTTTGTCCAAACAAGAAATACTTTGCTATTGTGCTTCCAAACAGCTTCTTGTTAAGATACAGCTTACCACTATACTTTCATTACCTGTATGACATGAATGGGGGAGGGGACATGTCCGCCTCTTTCCTCTTTGTTTTTCTGGCTAGCCTACGAATTCAATTAACATGAGACAGATTATGAAGCTAATAGCCGAATTTAATTATTTATGTACTTATGGGGGGTCCATAAGAATATGAGGCCTAGTTGGCAGTTGGGGCTTACCAGCCTTCTTGAGCTAAGGAGAAAGGGAAGTTGTGCTTTGGCCTTCAAAGGGGAGGTAAAGCAATTCACAGGGAGATGAAAAAGGAAATGTTTGGCAAACAAATGTTTGCTGGACCATCTTTAAAGATGGAACACAAAAAGGACTTTGGTGGAATGCTTTGCTATGTTCCTTCCTATAGAACATCACAAATTAAGGCAAATATGGCCTGACTTTTCATAGATGAATTAGTGTGATTCCAGATACTAGGAAAAGAGCTTTAAAATACTCATTTTTTAAGCACTTGCATTCTGGAGCTCTATTTAGAGCAGTGTTTGTTGCTTTAAATGTAACTTTCTGAAAATTTTCTTTGCTGATTTAGAAGACAATAACACTAGTGGTTAATTGGTACTTTGCTGATGAAGTAAGAATGGTTTAAGTGCAGCAATTCACATGCAAACAAATACATCACCATTGCTTAGCCAATTTCTTTTACATTTCAAAGGCCCCATAACAAAAAATAAGCTGCACAGAGCAGAGTTATCCTTCCTTAACATAAAGGAAACTTCAAATAAACCCTCTTTCATACTGAACTGTGGTTACCTAGGATGATAGCTCCCTTTTAGGTTGCTAGGGTGGAGTTCAAAGGTTCTTCCTAGCCTTTAGATTCCTAAAAATCCCCAGCCTAAAGTAATAAATATCCAAAAAGCATATTTTGGGGTGACTCTCATATGCTTTATGAAAACTCGGGAAAATAAAAACACAAGACCATATTCTTAAAGAAAAAGTTGAGCTTGAGAACATTAGATATAATAAAGAGACTCACCAAAACTTATTTTCTTTCACTAATAGAAATATTTAGAAGCATCAATATTATTTTCTTTAATGATTATCCAAAACAGTGTTTTATATCAGAGACAAGGATTTTTACTTGGACTTCTTACCTCATTTATAGCATTGTGTTCAAACCCTCTCAAAATGTCTAAAATAAACTCTTTAGGGCCAT
>NW_005877682.1:0-8409 GCF_000147115.1 Myotis lucifugus | reverse complement strand
TGCAGTGAGAGAGGAAGGGAGGTTGGCGCCAAGGCCAGGGGAGAAGCAGGCCGGGCCTGGGAGTGCAGCCCAGGCTTCAGGCGCACTCACAGGATCGGAAAGGAAGGACCTCCTGCGGATGTCAGTGAAGATGACACGGCCATCCGGGAGCGCTCACGGCACAGAATGACCGGGAGACCCATCCTCGGGCCAGAGCGTAGAGCGATGACGCCAGATCCCACGGCCCCGACAGCTGCTCAGCCCAGGCCACGGAGAAGGCTGCCGTTAGGGCGCTGACGGCTGAGCAGGAGTTGACTACCCGGCAGAAGGAGGGGAGAAAGCACCGCTCACTTGTTCTTTTCTTCCTCCTCCTCCCACCCCCACACAAAAGCCCCTCAGAACCCCTGAGGCAGACACACCTGTGCATGGACCTGTCAGGACCCTGGAGGCAGGTGCACCTGTGCATGGGCCTGTCAGGACCCCCGAGGCAGGTGCACCTGTGCATGGGCCTGTCAGGACCCTGGAGGAAGACGCACCTGTGCATGGGCCTGTCAGGACCCTGGAGGAAGACGCACCTGTGCATGGGCCGGCCGGGACCCTGGAGGCAGACGCACCTGTGCATGGGCCTGTCGGGACCCTGGAGGAAGACGCACCTGTGCATGGGCCTGTCGGGACCCTGGAGGAAGACGCACCTGTGCATGGGCCGGCCGGGACCCTGGAGGCAGATGCCCCTGTGCATGGGCCTGTCAGGACCCTGGAGGAAGATGCACCTGTGCACGGGCCTGATCCCGGCCAGCACAGAGGCCGCCCCCTCACCTCTGCCTCTCGGGCTCTGTGCTGAGCACCATCATTCCCTCCCAGCTCCTGCCTCTGGGTTGCAGGAAAGCTGGCTTCTGTGGACCCCCCGGGCCAGGAAAAGACACACTCACACACTCATGAGTACACAGAGTCTTGCTATTTCCCCGGCACCACAGGTAGACACGTGCTTGGTGTTACCCGGGCAGGTACCCAGAGCACCTCCCAGTTCAGGTTTGAAACCCCCCTCTCTATGGTTCAGGCAAGGAAGGTGTTTGGGGAAGAGACCCAGAAGCCCATCCATTACTTAGAGAGAAGACTGAAAAGACATGACCACACAAATCCCATGGGTTTCTGGAAATGGCTTTAAAGCAAATGGCTTGAACGGACCCCCCCTCCTCCCGCACTGAACCACTCCTTGGAAAACAGCAGCTCGAAGGGCTGCAGCTCAGGGCGGCTGAGGCTGAGGGGAATGGGTCTCAGCCACAAAGCCAGGCGGGGGGCCTGCGACAGAGGCAGCTCTGGGCAGAAGATGAAAAGCAGACACCCAACCGCCGGCAGCGCCAAGAGGTCAGGGAGGCCAGGATCAGACCCAGGGACGGGTGCCCCCCAGCCCCCCACTGCCGGCGGCTTAGTTTCACTCCCTGCACCTGGCGCCTCTTGTGCTCCCGCTCCCGCTTCACCTTGCTCGGAGGGCCCTGCCCTGAGCAGCTGTCTCTGAACACACTCTCGCCGGGCAGCTGGGACAGACAGGCGGGCTCTTCCTGGACAGCACAAGTAGCTTCGGCCACCGGCAAGGGGGGCCGAGGGGGAAGGTATGCGACGCCCCGGAGATTAAAGCTAGAAGGGCCCAGGGGGACCCAGAGCTCAAGCCTCCCTGACTCCCTGAATTTCAGAGATGAAGACCCTAAGCCCAGAGAGGGACGCTGACATGCCCAAGGTCACACAGCCATGGGCCCCGCCCCGCCCCGCCCTGCCCTGCCCCGGGCTGCTTTCTAAGCCTCATTCATTCAACCACCACCTCCGAGCACATCCTCTGAGGCTAGACTCCGGAACTGGAACGTAGGTTCAGCGCCTGGGGGACGCCCTGATGGAAACTGAACTCCGCCCCAGAGGCTAGCGAGCTCGGGGGCTCCCCATCCTTCGGCTGCCCGCCCCTCCTTTCCTCTGTTGTTAAAGGGGGGAGGTACCCTTGCCATCACCAGGGAAAACTCAATGCAGAGAGACAAGTGGGGGGAACAGTGTGAGGGACTGGGGAGCAGCAGGCGCAGCCGGTGGGGGGGGGCGGGCGGAGACCGTGGGGAAGGTCACCCCAGCAGCAGGTGGAGCGAGAGGAGCCTGTCTGGGAGGCTGGGCCTGCCACGGGCCCCTGTGACCTGACACGCTCAGCTATGCCTGCTTTTTCCTTCTTATTTCTCCTTAGAAAATAGACACTAAGGGGGGGCGGGAGAGAGAGCGAGAAAGGGAAAGAAAATAGAAGACGCCCAGGATCCCTCTGGAAACGATGAACTGTTCACATCTGTCCGGCCTTTCTTTTCCTCTGTCCAAACACGGGGTCACCCCACACCTACCGCTCCATTTCACTGAGCTCGAGAAGGTAAACACTTCTCTCCATTGAACATTTTTCCAGCGCCCTCTTCCCTCATGACTGGAGCTGTCCATGTGCCTGGCGTGCGTGAGTTTACACCACAGTTCCCTGCTGGGGCCCCTCTTCTCGCTGAGAACATTCCAGCAGCTGGGGGGACCCGGGCAGCACCGTGCTGGAGCCTGGGGCTCCTGACGCCCGTGCCCATCTGCACCCCCAGAGGCAAAGCTTTATGCAGAAGTTGGGGGGGGGGGGTATGGAGTGGGTCCTGCCCGCAGCTCTCAAGCAGTGACGGACTCCCAGACGTAAATGGATAAATGCAGATTCCTAGGCCCCGCCCAGAAATTCTGGCTGGGTCCAAGGTCGGGCCCAGGAACCTGTATTCTGAGCGAGTACCATCTCAGCCAATCCCAGGAGATCCTGATGCTGGGACACCGCCCACACTCAGAGAGGCCAGGCTCAGGACGGGCCACAGGGCTTCTACCCGAGTGAGCACAGTGGTCCAGCTGCAGGTTCCTGGGTTCCGCTCCCAGAGGTTCTGATTCGGGCTGGGGGCTCCCAGAGGTTCTGATTCGGGCTGGCGGCTCCCTGAGGCTCTGATTCGGGCTGGGGGCTCCCTGAGGTTCTGATTCGGGCTGGGGGCTCCCTGAGGTTCTGATTCGGGCTGGGGCTCCCTGAGGTTCTGATTCGGGCTGGGGCTCCCTGAGGTTCTGATTTGGGCTGGGGGCTCCCTGAGGTTCTGATTCGGGCTGGGGCTCCTTGAGGTTCTGATTCGGGCTGGGGCTCCCTGAGGTTCTGCATCTCTAACCCGCTCCCAGGTGTCGCTGCTGTGCTGGCTCATGGCCCACACTGGGAGCGTGGAACTCACTCACGTGGGCACCATGGACAGGTGTGGGCAGGTGGGGCGACGGGCACTTGGATGGTCAATCAGCCAGAACTGAGCGAGCTCTTCCTGTGCCTCAAGCACTGCCCGGCCGCTCCAGGTGTGGCCTGTGAGCCCCGTCACCAGGAGCTGACGGGGGCTCCTGCCTGAGTGGAATCGGCATTGGTAAGTCCCCAGGTGACCTGTGTCCCCATTAAAGAAGCACCAGGCTGCGTCCTTGACACGCATCATCCCTGCCCTCCCCCCACCCCCACCCCCCGCGCTCCCAGAGCAGCTCAACCACTCCTCTGATGACGCAGGTGGGCACTGCAACCACAGGAAGCCAGTGGGTCCAGCCCAGAGCCTGAGCACCTCACACTCCACCCCTCCCCGCACCCCCAGTCACAACGCTCCCCGACAGCACTCCTCCAGGTGGGCTCCAACGCGCCACTTCACCGAGGAGACCCGGGAGGCAGGGGCCGCCAACCGCCCTGATGCTCGCCCAGAAACGCTGGCTGTGCCCACGCCTGTGGCCCTCCCCCCGGCCCAGGCCCACTCGTCCCGTCCCGGGCACAGACAGGGCACAGGGCCTGGGGGTCGCGCCTCCGGAGCCCACAGCCGGGGCAGGAAGTGGGGACTGGGAACCGGGCAGAGCAACCGGAGCTGGGTTTGGTCTGAGGACATTCTTTCCTCGCCGCCAGACTCAGGTCTGCGCGCCTCCTGGAAGGCAGCGGGGAATGGCCGGCCGGGCCGCCCCTTCCAACCGCCCAGCCGCTGCCACGTGCAATTACAACTTCAGAGGCGCCTATAATTTATACATCCCAGGGCGCACCGCTCCAGCTGCTTTATGACGGGAGTCCATTACCCCACGGGGCTCCAACTTCTACAAAGTGCTGAGCAGATGGTGGGCTGTGTGCCCGGCTTAGTTACCGCCGCCGGAAGCAGGCTCAATGGCTTCACCTGGGGGAGGGAGGGGCCGGCTCTCTAAGGGCCAAGCGACGGAAAAGGCGGCTCAGAGAGCGGGCCCGCCGTGAGCCATCTATGAGACTGTGCCGCGCAGGCTGGCAGCAGGGTACAACCTGCAGCCGGCATGACTGGCGGGGGCATGTGGGGTGAGAGGAGCCAGCGGTGTGCGCCCGAAAGCCACCTGCCACGGCCGGACAGGTGCCGGGTCTGAGGAGGTGGCCACAAGCCACAGGCGGGCCTGTGCGTGGAGAGGGACAGACCTCTCGGCGGTAGGGCCCTTCCTTTTGGAGGACCCTGTGATTTGCAGAGTTTCCAGACCCGACACCAGGTGGGGGACCGAGGAGGAAGCCGCCCGAGAGCAGGGGCCGGACAGTGGGGGCCGGCGTCCCAGCCTGCCAGCCGCAAGTATGAAGGAACCTTCTAGCAGGTTCCTTCCATTCGCCAGGGAAGCTGAGGTCCTGGCCGGTCTCCTGCTATAGAACCCGCATGCCTCCCTCGGCGGGTGGGTGGGCACCGCCCGGGCACAGAGCCCGGAGCCCGGGGAGTGCCCACAGAGCAGGAGCTGTCACTACTCTTTGCGTTAGATGAGTTACTACGCACAGAGCGCTGAGGGCGAGCCTGGCAGGGAGGAATGCCGGGAGAGCCTGCTGGTGTTGCTGTTGTTACCTTGTCCACTGTCTGTCACCTGTCAGCCATCACCGGGGACTCCCTGAGGGCCAGGTGGGAACTTGTACTATTCCCAGCCCGGGCGCGGAGCTGAGGGCCAGCGGGGCCGGGCCAGCTCCCCGGGAAGGAGGCCGGGGCTGTGCCTGGCAAGGCCGTCCTCTCTCCACAGTCGGGCCCCCGCCCAAGGAAGGGTCCTTTCAAAGGTCCGCAACGCAAACCACCTCCAGGAGGAAGGTACCTCCAGATGTTGCTGTGTTCCCTGGCCCTGGGGCCGCCTCTGGCCTTCTCCTCCGGCCTGTCCTTGAACCTGGGACCTCAG
Organism: Myotis lucifugus; assembly: GCF_000147115.1. NCBI lineage: Eukaryota > Metazoa > Chordata > Mammalia > Chiroptera > Vespertilionidae > Myotis > Myotis lucifugus. The sequence continues at coordinate 3,237 of NW_005877682.1, read as the reverse complement.
GCCTCAGCTGGGGCTTTGTGCCCCACAGGCTGGGTTCCCGTGGCCGCCAGCCAGGCCCCCTTGGCAGCACCGGCCGGCTGCCTTCTGCAGCCACCGGAGCGGCTGCCCTGACCGGCGAGGACCAGAGAGGATGGGCGGGGGGGCGGTCTGGATTCGCCAAGGATGCCGGAGTTCCTGGCTGTGAGCACACATCCTGACCCCTCTGGCCATGCACAACCGGACCCACCGGCCATCTTCCCACGGGCACAGGAGGGTCAGAGAGGCTCTGAGGAAAGACACGGGCTTCCCCCAAAGGCCTCAGGGGAGGAAAAGGTGGACAAAGAGAAGGCAGCAGTGGAAGAAGTGCCAAAGGAAGGAAACCAAAAGGAGCTGGGGCCAGGGGCCGGCCTCAGGGAGGGCTGGGCAGGAAGGAAGGGGAAGATGCCAGAGGGCACTGCCAGCCTGAGGAGAGGCCAGAAGCTGGAGGGGAGGGGGGGGCCAGGCCTGGTGGGCGGGCGTGGTGCAGGGGCTGCCTGGCTGCAGAGGAGACGCCGCCTCGGGAAAGGGAGGGCTCTTAGCTTAGCTCTTTAACCTCCGGGTTAAAGAGAAGAGTCACAGAAGCAACCCCGGGGACTAATAACAGCAGGGAACGTGTATGGAGAGCCTGCGCTCCTGGCACCGGGCAGGGCTTCCGGGGCGGCGTCTCCCTCGAGGGCCAGTATGCCACACCCCGCTACATCCCCACTTCACAGATGAGGAAGCTGAGGCGCAGGGGGGCGAAGTGACCTGCCAAGTAGCCGTGGGCTCCTTGAAGCTCCGTCTCTCCGCTACAGGCCACGCCTGCAGGCCTTGCCAGGCTGGGTTTAGAGAGCGGGAGAGCGAATCAGAAGAGGGTGACCCCAGGGACCCGAGTGGTCTGGTCCTGGAGGCACAGCCCTGAGTGTGTGGGGCGGGCAGGTGCTGCCTGCAGGTGGCCCCTGGGCGTGGCTGGCCCCCGAGACTGGAAAGGCCACGGGAGTCCCTCCGCTGCGGGGCCCAGGGCGGCCGGAATCTGCAGCGGGACAGCTGTCCAGGCAGCGTGGGCCAGGGCTGCCGTGGGAGCGGCTGCAGGGCGTGCCGGCGGGCCTGATGTCATCCCGCCTGCAGAAGGCGGAAACTTGGGAAGCGAAACAGAACGTCACCAAACAGCAGCCCGGCCACAGATTTCCAGCAGCCAAGCCAGGCGGGCCTCGCCCCCACCGGCAGGGCGACCTCTACCCTCTTCTCCGGCGCCTGGGGCTGCGGGGTGGGGTCCCCAGCAGCAAGCGTCCTGCCCCCCAGGCCCAGCTCCACGCAGAAACGCACTTGGAGTGAAGCTGGTGAGAAAGCAGAGGCTCCCCAGCCAACGCCCTGGGAACCCAGCCACGGAGCGGCCGCCAGTCTCCCCCCCCCACCCCCCCCACCCCGCTTTCCGGAACAGCAGCCGCGGCTCACCCTTCGCCAGGCTCCCGTGCGTGCGTTCGGAGGGATGAGGGGATGCCCTGCGGCTGCGTGGTGAGCTGTCCGTCCTCACCAAACCCAGCCTGGACCCCCCTAGTCAGGCTGCCCAGGCGAGTGGGGGAGAGAGGTGTGAGGGGCCCACAACCCCAGGGGGCCCTTGCACTACCCCCCGCCCCCCCCCCCGCCCCAGACCCAGAGCAGGAGGGACTGCCTCCAGGCGCTGGCCAGCCCACAGGGTACCAGGCTGGGGCCGGGCACTCACTCTAGGGACCTCCTGCCCAGCTCTGGGTGCAACAGGGTCCTCGAGTGCGTCCTTGCCACCTGGCAGCCGCGGGCCCACTGGCCTGTCCGGGCGGTTCAGAGGGCCTGGGTCCAGGTGCCTGAGCCTCTCGCCCTGCGCACAGCTCTGGAGTCTCCTACACAAGCAGCTCTCGTCCTTGATTACCAGTGTCTCCCCCCGCGTCCCTTGGAGCACGGGGACAGTCCGTGCAGGAGGGAGCAAGCGTCATGGCTGCTGTTACACACAGGGCCACCGAGGGAGGCGCAGAGAGGCTGAGTGACTCATCTGAAGTCGCCCAGCAGAGCCAGGGCCAGAACCCGGGCCCAGCACCCTCACCTGCCTCCCTGTCTCCCTGAAATCACCGTCCTGTGTGAGTGGGCACGCCTGGTCCCCACAGCAAAGGAGGGGCCCCCGCGCACACCAGCTCTTCAGGCCAGAACGGTGAAAGCTGGGGAGCTACACAGACATCTGATGAACACACAGGCCAAGGAGACGGAGAGAGAAGGGGATGCAGATCCGCACCCCGCACCTCGCGGCTGCCGGGCTCCAAAGCCGGCCCCGCCGCCCCCAGCCGAGTGCCTGGAGCTCGTTTCTCAACCTCGTCTGTAAAATGGGCGCGTGTGTCCCGCCTCTCGGGGTGGCTTCGAGGACTCAGGGAGCCAACGCGTGCACGGCGCCTGGCCTCGGTGCTCGGTAAGTGCCGTTTTGCCGTTATTGTTCGTTCGTCTTCCGTGAGGATGCGGCTGAGTGAGGGGAATGAGCCACCGACATTTTACAACACACACCCCCTCGGGAAGGCGGGTGCTGTGACCCCCACCATGTCGGAGAGGACAGTCCCGAAGTCAGTGCGGCGGGAAGAAGGGCGTCATGGGAAAGGTGGGCTGTGTGGGGCCTGGAGGAGAGGCGTGGCTGGGAGAGGAGAGAGTTCAAGGCCGGCTCCCCACCTACTCGCCTGTCCCGGGGCAGGTAGCTCGCCTCTCTGAGCCTCCTGGAGGCGGGGGCTGGAGGGGGGCTGCTGCAGGCGGAATGAGCCCCTCTGGACGCGGCTGGTTTAGTGCCTCCACACTCGCCCCTCGGAAACGGCTGTGACTCCTGCGCTGTTGTGTGGCTGAGCAAAGCCTCCTGGAGACAGGCACGTTGGGGCCTTCCCAGACCCCCCAAACCTGAAAGGGTTTGGCAGAAGCCCGGGCGCAGGCCTCTGTCCTGGGGGGTCGGGTGGGGGGCAGAGGGGCAGCCGGCAGAGCTCCCGCCTCGCCGGCCTCCCCGCGGGAGCAGCCGTGTGCTGGGAGGCGCAGGGTGGATGGTACATAATGAAGGGACATCAATAATAGATTAAGCTCAAGTAAGTCCAGGAACATCAATCATAAATTAATTAATGGCTCCAGAAGAGGCAGCGACAAGGGGCCTCTTCAGGTTGAACGCCTCGCCTTACACAGCCCAGGCCCACCCTCCCCTCCCGCATCTCCCGGTGGAGGCAGGCCCTGCTCTCCCGCCCACCC
>NW_005877681.1:0-8410 GCF_000147115.1 Myotis lucifugus | reverse complement strand
CACTGTGGGACTGTTACACCTGGGCCCTTTGACAGGGGGGAAACCATACAAGGTGGGTCTTGACTGGGGGATTATTAAAGGGTGGTGTTGAACTGTGAGTTTTTCACAGGGGGGCTTTCACTTTGAAAGTAAACAGTTGGGACTATAAATGTCGGACTGTAACTGTAGGATCGCGACAGTTGGGGCTCTAACTTGGAATCTGTGACTGTGGGATGCTGACAGGTGGGGCTGTGACTGTGGGACTGTGACTGTGGGATGGTGACAGGTGGGACTGTGACGGTGGGATGGTGACAGGTGGAGCTGTGACTGTGGGACTGTGACTGTGGGATGGTGATAGGTGGGGCTGTGACGGTGGGACTGTGACTGTGGGACTGTGACTGTGGGATGGTGATAGGTGGGGCTGTGACGGTGGGATGGTGACAGGTGGGGCTGTGACTGTGGGACGGTGACAGGTGGGGCTGTGACTGTGGGACTGTGACTGTGGGATGGTGACAGGTGGGGCTGTGACTGTGGGACTGTGACTGTGGGATGGTGACAGGTGGGGCTGTGACTGTGGGACGGTGACAGGTGGGGCTGTGACGGTGGGACTGTGACTGTGGGATGGTGACAGGTGGGGCTGTGACAGTGGGATGAGAAGGGGGCTGGGGCAGATGAAGCAGCGCTCAGCGCAGGCCGAGGTCTCCCAAGCCGCTCAAGCTGGAGCCCAGGGGCCTCCACGCCGGGACGGCCGGGCGTTCCTGGGAACCTCGCCAGGCAGGGCGCACACTCGGTAACAAAGACCTGCTCTGTAAACTCCAGGGGGACAAAGCCAGAACCTTCTTCAACTCTGCACGCCCAACACCCGGCTCACAAAGGTCATGAGATAAAGGTGAGGAAGGAGGAGTCTGGGAGGACTGGCGCCAGGACCCTCCAGCGAGGTCCACGAGGCTGGACTTCATTTGTTCGGAGGCAGGTTCTGGGCACATAAGAACCTGACAGTTTGTTCTTTAATAGGATCAAAAGCCTCGGCCTTCGTGGCCTTGGGCTCTGCTTCGTCCACACCAGGGCAGGGGCAGGGCAGGGGCAGGGGCAGGGGCAGGGGCAGGGCAGGGGCGAGGCGAGCAGGACTCACGGAGAAGAAGCTGGCGTCGAAGTGAAGGAGGGTCATGAACATCAGCACCAGCAGGACCCGGCCTCCCAGCTGCATGTACTGCTTGGGGGAGCTCTCGCGCATGGTGGGGACGCCCGCGAACATGCTCTTCCCCTCCGAGCGGGACTCCGCCAGGAGCAGCAGCAAGCCCCCGCCCAGGGCCAGGTTCCTGAGGGAGACGCCAGGCAGCGCTCAGGCCCAGGCCGAGGGCCGCCAGACCAGCCGGGAGACCTCGGCCCTGCCCCCTCTCTGCAGACCAAGCGGGACTCGGCCTGAAGACACATCCGTGTCTGTGCACTAGACAGCGGCCGTCGCTGGAGCACGCCCGGAACCTTCACTGCTGAGCAGCTGGCTCCTGTGAGCAGCGGTTCCACTGGGACCCTCCCCTCCCTCGTGAAACCCGGGTCAGGAGAGGCAAGTGCGTGCTCACGTGTCCTGAGGGCCCCGGGTGGGGGTGAAGGCTCTGCCAACACCCACCACAGAGTCTAAGGAGCACAGTCTTGACCCCAGAAGTTGACTCAATGGACAGTTACAGCACCGAGGTTAGATGGGAGGAGGTAGGGTGACCCCTCCAACCAGACACACGTACCTCATCAAAAACTTCAAGTCCCATAAAATGCTGTAGGCAATCGTCTGGGGGGACAGAGGGCAGAGAAAAGGTGAGTGTCAGCATTTCCAAGCACCTGCTTTTCTACCAAATGAATAGCATGAGGCCAGTTTTTAAACCTAAGATACACAAAACCACTGCAGGACTCCAGGACAGCTCCGAGGCCAAGCTCGGCTCAGTGCCCCAGAGCTGGCCCCTGGTGTGCCCCGGAGAACAGGGCGGACCTGAGACCACGACCCAGAGCACAGGTGGGCGAAGACCGCACCCGAGTAGCTAGGCAGCCTGAATGAAGGAAATGACAGGAATGGGGTCCTGGCGGCAGCCAGCCTGGTGACTTCCTCCCTGGTCAAGGCAAACCCAGGCAAGGGCCAGCCCGGATGGCCGTCCGCTTCTCCTGCGTTTGCCTTGAGGAAAACTGAGCCCCTTCTCGGGAAGGAGTTCCAGGGCGACTCCTCGAAAGGCCTTTCGAGAGGCTCTGCTCCAACCCGAGCAAGAAGGCAAGGCCCCACCCGGTTACCGGCAGCCATTGTTCCTGGGCGAGACCCCGCCCGCCCGCCGTTTACCTGCAGCGCGATGATGCCGAAGAGCCCGAAGCAGGCGTGCTGCACGAAGTTCCTACTCAGCACCAGGATGCAGCCCGCTGGAAGGAGAAGGCGCGGGTCAGGGGCGACGGGTGAAGGGCCCCTGCCACAGTGGCTGCTGCCTCACCCGGCCTCAGGTGCAGCAGCAGCCCAACTACCTGCCACAGGCAAAAATCCAGGTGTGGGAGGGGGAAGGGGAGGCAGGCACCCCCACGCCGTCAGCGGGACCGCCATCACAGGCCCTGCAGCACCCGCAGGACAGGCGGGAAGTGCAAGGTCCGGCCCTGCATGTACAGGGCTGAGGCTGCCACCAGGAGCAGAAGCGAGGCCTCGTCTCTCCCTTCTCCTTCCCTGATTTACCCTTCCCGACACCAGGGCTGCTCACTGCCCCAGCTCACTGCATCTGCTCTGGGAACGCAGACACGGGGCTGCCCCTTCCTTCAGGAAGCCCCCAGCAGTCCCCGGGGCTGACCCCTGCTGTCAGCGAGGGAGCCACTTACTCAGCTGTCCGAGCAGGTTGAGGAGCACGAAGGTGGAGGCCACCAGGTAGCCACAGCCCCAGGTGCTGTCGATGTAGTCCCGCTGCTCGCCCCACTGGAACCACATGCGCACGCCGTCCTCCAGGAAGGTGCTGATCAGGCAGAGGCGCGCCACGTGCGGGAGGTACTGCTTCGTGACTCGGAGGAACTGTCGGGCCACAGACATCCCGGTGAGGGGCTGCGGCAGAGCCCCCGGCCCGCCAGGCGCTTCTTGGGCACCGTGCGTGGGACTCTCAGCACCTGCTCCCAGCATGTGTGGGCGCAGGAGAACCTGCACAAGTTCCCGGCAGCCTAGACCCCGCCGGGTGACAGTGTGACACTCTGCTATGACTATCATCTCAGCAGACACGTGCAGTGGCACCTACGCTGTCCCACAAGAACTGCCCCAAGACACGGCCTCTAATCTCAGGCAAGGGCATCAGCCAGCTAGGGTCCCGCGGGGAGAGGGGCTCGCCCAGGTCGGTGCCCACGCCACCCAGCCACCCTGGCGGTGCTCAGAGCCCCTCCAGCCGGAAGAGAGCTGAGCGTGCTCTTGAGACGAGAGTCCGAGTAGGTTCCGGCCAGGGTCCCAGGCCTGGAGGGCCTCGCTGTGGGCCAGCAGGAAGCTCACGCACGCACACCCACCCAGCCTCTCCGCGGCAGTGGGAGGGAAGGCCCGGCTCCGGCCCACGGTGTGCAGTCAGGACCACAGGGCACCTCCCAGCCTTACCCTCCCGAGAGCTCAAGGTCGGGCCTGGGCACGCGTGTGCGCACAACTGTGAATAAACCCTGAACCTGGGGGTCGTTAGGCCAAAGCACATTACAAACACGCTAACGAATGGGATGGCCCGCTGGTCCAACAGCAAGGAGACAAGTGTCAAATCACTGGCCCATGCAGAGAGAGGCCCATTTGTAACTCCCCCGCTCCATGCTAGCCGTGCCATTTATTTTTATTTATCTTTTTAAAACTTTTAATATATATATATTTTTTTTCTAAATTGATTTCAGAGAGGAAGGAAGAGGGAGAGATAGAAACATCAGTGATGAAACAGATTCATTGATTGGCTGCCTCCTGCACGCCCCCTACTGAGGATGGAGCCCGCAACAGCGGGCATGTGCCCTTGACCAGAATCGAACCCGGGACCCTTCAGTCTGCAGGCCGATGCTCTGTCCACTGCCACACCGGCCAGGGCGCCATGCCATTTATGACGGCTGACTGGGAGACCAGCACACGTGGAAACTGAGGTACAAACGTCACCAGGTGTTCCCGTGCACATTCTCTTACCGACGCGAGAGGCTGAGATAGGAAGGGATGGAACTGCCAGGGCGCCGATAACACAGCAGGAAGCCGGGGAGACCGGGCCCACCCACAGGAGTGATGTGTCAGCAAGCGAGAGTCTAAAGGGCATCCCTGAGCCTGGCCTCACGGGTCCATCAGATTAATGCCACAGCCCCTCTGAGGCTGATTAAACCTATTGTGGGACTAAACGAAGGTGCATCCGTGAGCATGTCTTAATTTTGGCATTTTGGAAAGTTGCTTCATAGTGCTAGAAAGTGCTAAAGCTCCCATCGCAGTTAATGGCCTCTGGATGTTTAGTTTCATTCATCAGCTTTGGCTCGTGAGCACAGAGAAGCCTCCTCACCTGGAAGGGGGGGGGGGGGGAGAAGGATTGTGCCCCTTCTCTTCCCACCTACTGAGCTTGAGCCCCAAGCTGTCAATTCCGCACACGTTTGCTCAGCCTTTCACCCCACTGAAGTGGTGGCAGAGGTCACAGGATGGACAGACAGCCTAGCAGGCGTGGGACATGACCACGGGCTGAGGCCGAGGCCTGGGTCCTCCTCCTGGCTCCGCCACCCACCAGCCGGTGCACTGTGTGACCAGGGACAAACCGAGTTACTTTGGGGGGGCGCGGTGTCTGTGCTACCCTTCTACAAAGTGAGGGCAGCTGGACTAAAGGTCGCTAAGGTTCGCTCCGACTTTAATAAGCAGGAGAGGAGAAAAGAGCCTGCTAAAGAAGAGGTCCCAAGTACTCCCACGTAAATTTTGAGGTGCATGTAGAGAACAAACACAGGGTGCAGGTACACTTGGTGTAAACACACACACCGCATCAGATCAGGGGGTTCGGGGACCGCTGACGCCATACGCCCTCCCATTTCTGCCTCACGGCCCACATGCTCCTGAAATGCCCAGCAACGGTGCAGTCACCCCCAGCGCCGAGCAGACAGACCTCCTGGGCTCTGAGGGGAGCCCTGGCAACGGCACGGCCTCACCTGATGCTCAGCCTGGGAGAAGCCCGGCGAGGCGGGGCCGACTCAGGGACTGGAGCCTGGTGGGACCCCAGGCTGGGAAGTGACCCCGAAAGGCAGCACAGGGACCAACATCGGCGGTGCTGACTGGCCTCCCAGTTGGGCTGTGGTCTGAGCCGTCCCACACGGGCGGGCGCCGCAGCCCACGAGGCGGACGGAGGCTGGCTCAGCCTCCGTGGTGAGTCTGCACTCTTAATTTGAGTGTCTGGGTCAAGAGGATTAAAGAGCAGAGAGAACCTTCCCTCCAGACACGTAATCACTCCTCCCCCCGCAGACACCACGGAGATGGCCGTCTCCTCGCGCTGGGCAGGCGCAGCCCCCCAGGTATTCTCGCGCTGAGCGAGGCTGCTACCTGACTTCCCAAGGGAAGCGGCCTGGGTGAGGCGACCCCGTGTTACAGGCCTGGCTGGCTCAGAGCCCGTCAACGGCAGCCTCTAGTGACACCTGCTTGGACTGGGCACGAAGGAAAAACCGTTTCATAACAGAGACCAGACCCATTTTCATCTTATTTCCTACATGTGTTTTGGTCACCAGGGTTCAGACTTGGCCACGGAGCCCACACCATGCTGGCCTGGACAGTCCCAAGTCAGTGTCCCCGGGAGAGCAGAGCAGAGCGGGCACCAAGCATCGGGCAGCACCTGCCCGTGCTCCGTACATCGCTGTCGGGCCTGAGGGCCAGGGGCTGCTCTTGGGAGGGAGTCGGGACGCTGCCGGAGGCAGACGGTGGGGAGAGCCTGGGGGGGGGGGGGAACAGTCAGTTACAGGATCCCAGACCCTCACAACCGCCCGCCTTACCAGCTCTCACCTACACGTCCCTGAAAATGAGCCAGTGGCGGAGACTTTCCTCCGCTGAGCCAGGCGGTGCGGGAGTTCAGGGACTCCCACGTGCCTGCCCACCGTGACCCCCAACTCCCAGCCAGCCTAGCCTCCCCGAGTGCTGCTCCCAGGCTTCGTGCTACACCTGAGGGACGGGAAGGTGTCACTGGCCCTCAGCTGGAGATGGGCTGGCTTTCTCTACTCAGCATCCAGGTGTGACAAAGAGCCTGCCTAACCCTAGAAGAGCAGCCACAGGGAAGCCTCACGAACCAGTCTCCCCATGTCCCACCCCTCGCTCCCTAAGAGGCGCGGTGGCTCCCTTAGTCTCTGAAGACAGGTGAGCAGGGCAGAGTGCTCCCTCTGTCCTCCCCCCACTCCTGGTGGCCCAGGGCACGTAGCCCGGCAGGAGGAAAATGCTCAGGACCCACACCCATGGCACCCCGAGCGGTTCATCCAGAGCCTGACACCGGCTGTGCCGGATCAGTGTCCTAAAGGCCACGCTCGCTACCCAACGCCTGACCAGAGGCCAAGGGGGGGTCCTGGGTGACAGCTCTCAGAACTGGCTGTCACGCTAGAGGACAGGTAAGAAGGCCAGGCCACACTGGAGCACAGGCCCCGGGGCGAGCCAGCAGCAGGCACTCGCGTGGCGCTCTGTGCGCTGCCGGCGAGGACCGGGGAGCAGGACGGAATCTGGATGCGGAGCTCACGAGGCTCCCAGTGCCCAGCCCCAGCGCAGAGAGCTCGCTCAGCACTTCCCCAGGCCTGGCCCCTGGGAGCAGGAGGACACTGTCCCTGCTGCCAGGGCAAGGAGCCCGATGCCAGAGGGACAGCTCGGGAGGAGCCTGCCAGCGGAACCAACCAGCCGGCGCACCGTGCTCGCCTCTGCAGACCCGAAGGGGAGGTCACCGTACGGCCGAGCGGCAAGGAGCCCAGACCTGGGGAGCAAGACACGGTCTCAACCTCCAGCCACGTGTGCCGTGCAAGACCACAGCACGCCGTCTCCACGTGGAAGTGGAGGCACCACGGCCAACCTCACCCGGTCCGGAGGTGACAGGGCGACGTGCGCGGAGGACCTGGCCCTCGCTGGCGCAGTTCAAGGTGGGTGTTACCAGAGGACACACAGGCCTCTGGGGTCCCACGCTCAGCAGCCCTGCCTTCCGGTCACATCCTGTCACCTCCTGCTTGCGTCTGCTTTGAGGACAAGGTTACAGGGAAGCAGGTGTGTCACACTATCTGATCAGTGGCTGCGTGATCTCCCTGTTCCCTGCAGACTCGGCCGCTTTCATTTTTAAGGCCTGATTCCGCCCCGTTGGCAGCGCTACTTGACTGCGTGGATGAATGTTAAACCCCAGCTCGGCCAGATCTGCATCGGAAGCCGTGACTTTGCTCTGCACCCTGCTCTCCGCCCACGTCCGCCTGCGCCCGCCTGCCCGTGGCAGGAGAGGCTCCTGACTTTGGTTTTGAAGAGCACAGGCCCTCTGCCCTCCTGCCATCGGCACCCCGTGCCATCGCCACTGCGGCCCAGCGCCCAGCCTGGTAAACTGACAGCAGGAGGCCGCGCTGCGGGACAGCACCCAGGCCCACCTGGGTTTGGGCAGCCGGCCTCATCCCTGCGCTGTGCCAGGCCTCGCCTTCCTTCCCACAGGAACTAGAGGCCGGCCCGGCCCGGCCCGGCCCGACCCGGGCCCCTCCTGGCCTTCCTGGGTCCCAGGTCCCGCTTAATGAGTTGCGGGGAAGGAGAGGGTGGAGGAGAGCTGACCCTTTGGGTTGGCAGCGTTGGCAGCGGCGCCACCCAGACATTTTATCTATTAAGCCGATTGGGTTGTGAAACTCACTTGCAAAACCAGGGCCTCCCGGCTGAAGAGCCCCGTGTGCGAGCTCCCCATCCCCCCGGGGGTTCCCCATGGCGTTCGCCAGCCCCCTTCCCGCGAGGGGCCCACGTTTAAGTTGTGTCAGCGCACAAACCACCACCTGGGGAAAAACTCCTCCTCCCGGTTGAGACCCCCCCCCCAATTGGTCTTAAATGCTCGGGTCACAGGAACAGGGCGACCCAATTCCGAGGCCACACTAGAGGGTGTCACCACCCCTGGGGCAACCGGAAGCCCTTCAGGGACCACAAAACACTCGCTTGTTTGTTTTGTTTTGTTTTGTTCTGAAATCCCCCGCTCGAGCCTTCCAGGACCCCCCCCCCCCCAACACCCGGGCAGGTGAAGCCTCAGCCTCGATACTGAACCCCGAACCCCGCAGGGCCGCACGCGGGCAGGTGAACCAGGGCCAGGAGGCAGCGGGCCCCGATCTGCCCGCGGGAGAGGCTGCCAAACCTAGTGACGGGCACACGGGCCCACAGCGCACCATCCCTCCCGCTTTCTGCCAAGCAGATCGGCCCAGTCGGGGGCGCCGTCCCCTCACATTGCGGGGACCCCAGGCTGTGCCCTCCGGGGAGGGAAGGCCC
>NW_005877680.1:0-8410 GCF_000147115.1 Myotis lucifugus | reverse complement strand
CAGATCTGCTGGGCGGGGCTTGGGTATCTAGTAGATCTGCTGGGCATTTTTTTCAAAATGTCAGATTAAACTCTTATTACAGTCCATAGTTGAAGGAGCTCCCCCATGATGGATTCAGGAACCACTTCAATGACTTAGCCCTCCTTGCCAATCCCTGCTTAGAAACCTTTGTCTTTTGAAAGTGGGGGGCACATGTACCTACAGCTGGGACCCTGTGTAGCGGGGAGGTCTCAGAACTGAAACTTTGAAGACTATCATCTTTTCAGTTTTGCCAGTAAATTCCTCCAAGTTTCTGTCTGAAGAGCCCTGCTGTCCCCTGAGTCCCCTGTCCCCAGGAAGGCAGCCTGCCCCACACTGTCCGCTGGCTTTCCATTGGCCGGTGCGGAGCCCTCGTTCTATTGGTTAGTGCATCTGAATAAAACTCCTCCCCTCTCCTCACAGGACACCCACACAGCTGACTTCAAGGTCACGGCTCTTATCAGGGGTTGGGAGTCACCAAGTCCTAGGGATGTGGGCTCTTCTGAGAACAGCCCTTAGCCTAACCTTGGGTGTCAGGCTTCTTCCCTGCAAAATGAACTGTTGGGGGATCTGGAGATGGTGATGAGGACACACACCCCTACATACACAGTAACGATGATCACCCAATAACTGTTAGACTCCTCTTCCTTTTTAGAGTTTAGGAGCTAAAACTCCCCAGGCGTATGGCCAGGAATGAAGCACCTTTTTCCTAGAAATGTCAACGATTCTATCTCCAACCCAAGGAGGGCCTCCTTCCACTCCTGCTGGCTGACATCTGTGCTATAGTCTTTGGTTAAACTTTGTGCTGCCTGGCCCAAAATTGGGGTAACAGGGGCCTGACAAGCCTCAGCCTTAGATCTGACTGTACTTTGAACCTGTAGTTTGTCTTTATGACAAACAAGGCGGTCACACTGTGTGCTCACCCCACTCTGCTCCCACGCTGTGAGCTGACCCACACTCACCTTCTTCCTTCTGTCCCTAGTGTCTCCTTCTCCACAGAGACAGACACGAGAAGGATGAGATGGCCCTGGATGTGGGTGTGGACATCGGAGTCGGGGGAGGGGATGTGGGTTAGGGCATCCCTCTATCTTTCTCTTTTTAAACTGAAGCATGGTTCTGGTCTTGGAGTTCCTGATAATCATTGCCCCCTTCGTGGACCCTAGTTCTGTGGATTAAGTAGGATAAGGTATATGAAAGAACTTTACAGATATGTAGTGGTTTTTTATTGAATTTATTGGGGTGACACTGGTTAAAATTATACAGGTTTCTGGTGTACAATTCTACAATACATCATCTGTATATTGTATTGTGTGTTCACCACCCCAACAGATACATAACGTTTCATTACAATTGGTCTCCTGTGGGAAGTAAAATGTTATCATTTCAAAGTAATTGTGCACAGGGGAGGTGGCTGCCTCAGTGAAAACTCTCAATCATGAAATAGTCTTAAATAAATATAATTTAATGGCTTTTACATATATACAGTTACTCACATCAGGATAACAGAAATAGAATTTGTTAGATGGCCTAATCACGGACACTAAGAATGTGCTGTAATTCGTATTTCAGTTGTGTTTTTTTCTCATGATCCCTTCCAATGTTTTAGAAACCCCTGTGGTTCCGGCACATTCACACTGCTTATTTGCTTTTCGTTTAGACTGTTATTTTGTTTCCCAAACCCATTTTCCAATATATAAAATCTAATTACTGAAGAACACTTATTTGGATCACAATAGATTCCGGATATCAGAGCTACCGCTGTGAGAGTCTTCCGTGAGCCAGACACCACACTGAGCATCTTACCCGGCAAACCCCATACTAATCCTCACAAACAACCTTGTGCTGGCGGAATGGTGTCCCTTTCCATAGGTTTTTGCACATTGAGTTTTTGAAGGGTTGTGGATTTTGCCAAGAATAAAAATTACAAAGGCAGGATTTGAACTAGGGTTTGGCTGCCTGCAAAGCCACTTCCCTGAGTGAGATTCAAATTAAAGGTGGTTCTTATTCTTCTCATGCCAATAGCATGAGGATGGTAAGGTCAACAATTAAACAAAATGGACTGAGGAAGCTCTGGCAGCACAGGACAAACCTAAAAGATTTTTTTTCATTGAAAACTTGTGAGGTAGCCCTGGCTAGTGTGGCTCAGTTCGTTGGGCAACGTCCTGTGCACCAAAGGGTTGCTGGTTTGATTCCTGGTCAGGGCACATGCCAGGGTTGCAGGCTCAGTCCCAACTAGGGAACATGCAGGAGGCAGCCGATTGATGTTTCTCTCACATCAATGATTCTCTCTCTCTGTCAAATTAATTAAAACATATTTTAACCGTTTGGAAGTATCTTTGAGCTCGCTTGGCCACCATGAGCAAAGCTCACCCTCCCGAGTTAAAAAAATTTATGGGCAAGAAGTTGTCATTGAAATTAAATGGTGGCAGACATGTCCAAGGAATATTACGGGGATTTGATCCCTTTATGAATCTTGTGATAGATGAATGTGTGGAGATGGCAACTGGTGGGCAACAGAACAATATTGGAATGGTGGTAATACGAGGAAATAGTATCATCATGTTAGAAGCCTTGGAACGAGTATGAAGAATGGCTATAGTTACCAGAGAAATCAACTGCTTCCACATGTCCCCTCTCCATAGCACCTGTTTTACTACAATATAAAAATAGAGTCCAGTCCATTTTCACATTGAACTTTTGTTAAATAAACTTTTGTATTGGTCAAAAAAATTTTTTTTAAAAACATGTGAGGTATACTGTACATCCATACCAGCCTGAATTCACCCAGTATTCATTGGGATGTTGCAGCCAGCAGCTCTTCTGATTGGTTAGATCCAAGTCCAACCAGTGGTAAATAGTTTGAACGTGGCCTTGAAGGAATTTGTGAGAACCGTATTTCTACCTGTTGGGCTTTCCCACTCACTGCTCCTCTTCCTCCCCAACTCAGGGTCCTTCATACCTGGTTGATTTTTTGCTGTGATGCCCATTTTGCTCCCTAAACAGTGAACTTCAGTACAGAATTGAGGCAGAGTGCCCAATGGGAACCTTAGATCCCACCCTGGACGCAGCCAATCACTGGACTTCTCTTGCCTATTTTAGCCTACGCCCACCTCCTTCCAAAGGGAAAAAAACACTTCCGCTCTCTTACTAACAAGCATTGACTTCCCGGGACCTATTAATGCCAGACCCTATTAGCAGCTTAATTGCTCAATGGGGCGCTGGTAGATCTCAGTTGCTTTTGTGTCGGTAGTTACCGAAAGCCAGGGCCAGCGTTTTCCTCCCTTAGCGCTCAGCCCAGTGAGGAGGGAGGAGGGTTTTGAAGCCTTCACTGGAGTGTTGCTAGGCATCCCCAGCATCCCCATCTTAGCTCCACAAAGTCACTGTACAACGGATGAAGATCCTAAGATGTTTTAGTGTCCGTGTTTTCAAATGAGAAATGGAGCATTTCACTGACCTTGACCGGTAATGATGCTACCTGTGTTTACGTCCATCCTTGTACTGGAGCCTGTCCTAGCATCCATTCTGTTAGGAAACACAAAGGCCAAGGTCACGGTCTGGTCCCTCACCCTATCCTGCTTGATTTTTTCAGAAATGCCAACAACATTATAATTTGCCTCAGTGTTTCATGGCATTCTTTTATCCCCATGATTGATTTTATAGGTTAGCCCATCAGAACAGGGGGCCCTGTGGAACCTCCCCGACATGGGTCCACGCGTGGCTTGGTAGGACATGTGTTTGCCCCACCAGGCAGTCACTTATTCTCTGGGAGCCAAGAAGGATGGAACAAGTAATACAAATGTGAACTATAAATAATAGAAAGGGCAGAAGTCAGAAAGTGTTTTATTTTTACCAAAGACACATGAAATGAAATGAAAAACAACTCACATGTGTGACCAGCTTTAGGACCATAACAACCTTCCCTGAAAGGTTATCTCATCCTGGTGCCCTAAACCACTTAAGTTCTTGTGTTCTGTGCTCACGATACAGTCAGAGAGAAGGGAAATCGGTACCCTCAGGGCAGTGCCCAGTAGGAGGTGTTCTTTTCTTCCTATCAAAAGTCACTTTTCTCTTCCCCACCTGGGGGCGTTTGCACCCTGTTTTCTCCGCTGGAACTCCCTCTCCCCAGATCCTCCCATGACCACCCCTCAGGCAGGCTCCCCTCTCACTGTTACCCCGGCCCCATTTCCTGCTTGATTTTCTCCGTAGCCCTTTCACTGCCTGCAACTATTTATTATCTGTATCGACCCTCCCGTTTAAGCTCCAACTGGAGTTGGAATGCCTTGTTCAAGGTTGTGTTCCCAACACCCTGAACAAAGCAGGAGCTCAATAAATATTGATTGAGTACGTGAACGGCTGAATATGACTTAGCACAGGGACTCCTTTTGGGGGCCGGATGACTTTCTACTGCTACTGTCTGGGGAATTCAGAGGAGGTGGGAGGAGAAAGTTGGTCTAGAAACCTTTGGGTTGCCCCAAAGGCTAAGTTTATAAGCAAAGTCGAACTCCCAGAATTGTCAAGTGACACCAATAAAAACAAAGTAAATAAAGGAGGGAGGGAGGAAAGAAGGAAGGACAGGGGACAGCAAATCTCTGGGGACTAAGTTCCAGGCAATAACGGTGGCAAAGAGGCGTTTGAGAGAAATCCCAGTGATCAAGATTGTCAATGAGGAAGAGAGGCACTTTCTAACCAAGCCCTTGTTTGCTCCTGTGCTATTTCGTGATTATTAGAATAAGCTTTATCATTTCTACACTAAATTTCTCCTCCCGTCCTAATAGGTCTGATTATGGTCTCAGAGCCTCAGAGATCACATAGGGAGGTGGGAGAGATGTTTGGTTTTTGCTGTATTCACCCCACAATCCAATTTCTTCAACAGTTTCAGAAACTCCTTCTCCCAAGCTGAGACAAACCCAGCTTGGCTCAAAGCAATCACATTTCTACACTAACCCTGACTCCACAATGTTCCCTGCCCCCACCCCCACCCTCACCCCACTTTTCTTCTCTCTGCCTTCCTTACTCAGACATCGCTCTTCAGCTGTTGCTGGTTGTATGTCTGTTTATATCCTTTGTCCCACAAGTGTCCATGTGTGAATCTGGCATTTACCCAGTCTTGCTCTGAGATTTGGGCCCTTGTTTGTAATTGCCTTAACATCTCCCCAGAGACCAGCTCCGTTTGCTCGGGTTCCTGGGTAGATGTTGTCACTAAGTAGCCACAAAGTAGATGTCCTCTCTCCTGGTGACGAATGAGAGCTTCTGAATTGGCTGCAGCAGTGAGCAGAGGGGGAGGAAGTGGGGACAGAAGGTGGTGGCAGGCTCTGGGGGGCGGGGTAGGAAGCAATCAGAGAGGGACTGGGTTTTAGTTGGTTGGTTAGTTTCAGAAGGCTGCACATTTGGTCAGACTGGTGTGGCTTAGTGGTTGAGTGTCTACCTATGAACCAGGAGGTCATGGTTTGATTCCAGATCAGGGCACATGCCAGGGCACAATCCCCAGTAGGGGGCGTGCAGGAGGCAGCTGATCGATGATTCTCTCTCATCATTGATGTTTCTATCTCTCTCTCCCTCCCTCTTCCTCTCTCTGAAATCAATAAAATCATATTTTTTTTCTTAAAAAGAAAAAAGAAGGTTGCAGATTTAAAAGACATCAGAGAATCCAAACTGCAAGGCACAATAAAATTTTATAACTCATTATGCAAGCACATCCTGGATCAGCCAGAAAGGGGGTGGGCATGAGGGAGAAAAACCCCAGAGTTAGTGCTGTACCCTGTTTTTATGTGTGTGTTTCCTTTTTATTTTTAACCTCCCACTAAGAACCATTCACTTAGATGAGGGGCAGCACGTTTTTCTGAGGAGGGCGCGATAGTGACTCTGTTGGGATTTTCAGGCACCTCTTCATGGAAGCGGCCACAGACGATAAACAATGTGTGTGCCCATGTTCCAATAAAACTTTATCAGTGGACACTGAAATGTGTATTTCATATGGTTTTCGTGTGTTACAAAAGATTTTATCTTTTTAAACCCTTTTTTCAACCATTTAAGAATGTGAAAACTATATTTTTGACTCCTGCATTGTTAAATGATTAAAGAAGACAATTCCGTATAATAAAAGGCTAATATGCAAATAGACTGAATGCCAGAATGACCAGTTGCTATGATGTGCACTGACCACCAGGGGGCAGACGCTCAATGCAGAAGCTGCCCCCTGATGGGCAGTGCTCTCCCACAGGGGGAGCGCTGCTCAGCCAGAAGCCCTGAGCCAGGCTCACTACTGGCTAGCGCACCAGCGGTGGTGGCGGGAGCCTCTCCTGCCTCCACAGCAGCGCTAAGGATGTCCAACTGATGGCTTAAGCCTGCTCCCCATGGGGGACCCCCCCCCCAAGTGCAAGAATTTCGTGCACCCAGGCCTCTAGTTTAGGTGATAAAAGCCAAGTTTATCCCACACTGCCTGGAGTAGGCAGTCTCCATTCTCAAAGGTCCCTAGAACTGGAAGGAAGCTGGGCAGAAGCAGGGAGCTTACAGGATAAAGAATAAGAGAGGGAGAAGCAGGAAGTGGCTAAGGAAGGGGGAAATCGTGCAGCGCTGAGCTGGCTTGGCATTTGCGGATTGGCTGGCACACAGCCGGTGGCTCTGGTCCAGCGGAGCACCTGCAGGGACCCTGAGTGTGCGTTTGCTGGGGTGGCACCCTGCAGGAGCGGCTGCATCTTGGGCCGTCCTTCCAACAGTACAAAGCAGGTGGCAGTCAGATTTGGCCTCTGGGGCGTCGTTAGCTGAACTCAGGAGGGTCTCCAGGAAATGGGGGAATCCTCTTATGGGTAGCAATTTTGCCAGACTTGGAAGGAATCAGTTTGTGCATATGAATGAAATTGTTGCCTTGAAAGGTATCCCTGCAATTCACACGCATGTTCTCACACAAGTATCAGACCTGGAGAGCCTGCGAGCCAAGGGTTTCCAGGCAGGTCTGTGCTGCTCTTGCCGCCGGGAGAGGAGCGGAGGGAGGGCTTGCTTCCTCGGCATTGCTCCGGGAGCTTGGAATAAGTAGGCCCATAAATCGGCGAGCTCATGGATTTGTAAATCTTTGGAAGGTGAGACGAACGAGGAGACGGAGGAAGAACAAGTCGTTTGTTTTACTCAGCGCCTCGGCAGTCTGCATTCTAAGTGTGCAGCTCGACGCAGACATAACTTTGGGTCTGACTTTGCATCCGGGCGCCCTCACAGCCCTCGATTCTGCACGTGCTGCAGCCTCCACGCGTGTAAATCTGGGTGACAGCCTGTTCCCACACTTTATTGGCTCTGAAGGAAATGATTCACTTTGCTGTTTAAACGCCTGCTACCTGTTTCTTGCTCCTCTGAGACCTTCTACGCCTTCCATCACCAGGCAGTTACTTAGAATCGGTACGCAGAGATGTTACCCCCTCTGGCTAGTTAGGGGAGAGAGACTAAGGCAAATGGGAAGCAAATATAATTTCCCAAATAAAAGGCACTCGCGGTGCTCCGGGTCAGCTGCAGACCCTGTCAATCAATCCGCCGCAGCCAGCAGCCGCCAGGTGGGCCGCATGCTTACTCCTCTCCGTCTCAATGGATTTGTACACATTAATACGTTGACGTGAGTTAACACAAGCGTTAACGATTTTTCCTTTGTTTCTATTTTTTTAATATATATTTTATTGATTTTTTACAGAGAGGAAGGGAGAGGGATAGAGAGTTAGAAACATCAATGAGAGAGAAACATCGATCAGCTGCCTCCTGCACACTCCCTACTGGGGATGTGCCCGCAACCAAGGTACATGCCCTTGACTGGAATCGAACCTGGGACCCTTCAGTCCACAGGCCGACGCTCTATCTACTGAGCCAAACCGGTTAGGGCTCTCTATTTTCTTGTTACCCATTTTGTTCTCTTTCTCTTGGAGTCCTCATTCCATGGTTAATCTTTATTGCCCTTCCCGTGGGGGCACTTCTTGCTTTTACACAGTTCTCCATTCGGATGGTGTCTTAGCATCTCAGCTCCTGATTCACTTAGGTTCTCGGATGGGCCACAGTCCTGGGTTAACTCAGAGAAGTTATAGGAAATCAGCCCAACACAGCGAGAGACGTGCGGGGTGGGGGTGGGGCGCACAGTGACAGACATATGGGAGGACACAGTGAGAGACGCGCAGGAGGGACACAGGCCTGCTGGCCACGTCAGCTAGATCTCATCCAATTACGCAGCCAAACGTGGAACAAATAGGTACAAACATGTGCAAGTCAGAGACAACCCTGGGAGAAGGGACGGCTTTCCTAATGATCTCAGGTGTCACCAGGCTCCTGGCAGGAAACAGAGGCACGCGCAGTTGGGTCATTTGAAATGAGTTTAGCGAAGGGACTATTTGCACAAGTTCTGACAGACGCCAGGAAGTCAAGA
>NW_005877679.1:0-8411 GCF_000147115.1 Myotis lucifugus | reverse complement strand
CCCTGGGCTAGGGGAGCCGCCATGAGGATTTCACAGGACACGTTGGTGCCAAGCGCAGTTTTATCAGGAAACCGCGTGTCCTGATTTCATGGGACACGACGGGGCCTTTGGGGAAGAGCGATGCCGTGTCCGTGAGCGTGTGATGTGCTGGCTTTGCTTTTCTCCCGGGGGCGGGGGGGGGGGAGGGAGCCCACAGACCGTCGTGTTGTGGGGACGCGGGTTCACGGCATCTTCCCGGGAGAAATGAACGTGGGGTGGAGATTCTCACGGAAACGTCTGCGGTTTTTTAAGGAAAATCCAGTCCCCACACGCGTGCTGTCCTTCCGGCCTGGGAGCGGCTTCCTCAGCTCTTCTGTCTCCGCTGGGGCCTCTCGGACCCTCCAGGCCTTGGCTCTCTCGCGCCCACCACAGACTCAGGGGTGAGCCCCGACTCCCGCACCGGTTCCCCGTCTGTGGGTGCGGGTGGGTGTTTAAAGGCCTTCTCCTCCGGGGAGGACAGAGAACGGCATTATCCACCCCCAGGGCCCTCCCCCCACACCCCCGGGACCCTCCCCAGGAGAAGCCCGAACACAGAGATCGAAGTTCAGGGTGATCCTCATTCCCTCCAGCTCGGCGGCCGCAGGGCCATGGGGAGCTGCTGGGTCCTCGCCCCGGACACGTGCGCGGCGTTGAGCCCCGTTGAACGGCGGCGCTGGCAGGCGCAGGGGGGTGGCTAGTGGGTCCCTCCCGCCGTCCACACCTGCAGCGAAAACGCAAGGACACAGGCGCCTGGGAGACGGCACCCAGCGCAGTGGGAGCGGTCCCCCCTCTGTCATCCGTGCAAGTGCCTGGGCAGGGCTGCCTCCCAAATCCACCAGGGGGCGCGCCTCCCCCTGAAACCAGAGGGCGAGACGCTGAATCGCTCGGCTGGGACCCGCCCAGGGGAGGACAGGGGCTTGCCTCGCCGAGCCCTGTCCCTCTCCACGTCCTCGCGGTTACGGCGAGAGAAGGACGTTTTTAAAGAGCGCAGATGCCGCTGCTGACGGACGCGTGGCTGCTCAGGAACAGAATTTCTCATCGTCACAAAAAAGTAAGAGTCAAATCAGCATCGTATCACTTTTGATTGGCATCTGTTAAGCTTCATTGATTTAGAAAAGATGTCGAGGCCCGGCCAGCAGGATTCAGTGGTTGAGCATCAACCTATGAACCAGGAGGTCAGGGTTCGATCCCCGGTCAGGGCACAGGCCTGGGCTGTGGCTCCATCCCCAGTGGGGGGCGTGCAGGAGGCAGCCGGTCCGTGATTCTCTCATCACTGATGCTTCTCTCTCCCTCGCCCTTCCTCTCTGAGATCAATAACAACGTGTGTGTTTTTTGAAAGATGTCGGGAAAACTCCCTGTCGAACTCGCCGTCCGTCTCTCCGGAGCTGCGTCCTGTCCGCGTCCCCCGAACCCAGGACGCTCACACGTGCTGGGGGCAGTGAGCACCGAAGGGCCTGGCTTTCCTGGTGAAACCGTTGGGTGATAGCACTCGGTCCCGCCCACGAGCGAGCACAGCAGAGCCCCGCGCTCAGGCTGCCGACTGACGCTGGAACCATGAAGGCTCCGTGACTCCCCGCGGCTCCCCTGTGACCGCCCGTTTCTCCGGAACAAAGAAGAAGGCGTCGTCCCCACGGCTCGGGCCCAGGTGAGCGGCACGTTCTAACGGAGCAGCGGAGACGGAGACCGGGAAGCGTGTAAGTGAGCAGTCCGTTCCCGACGCTCACCGCTCACCGCTGTTCTGGGCGTGACCCCTCTCGGTTCCCGCTCAGTGGATCTCGTTAACGGGCAACGTAGCCCGAGGGCCGCCGGGCGAGGAGCCGGTGTCGCAGACCCGGGTTCCCAGCACGGTCTGCACGCGGCGGCCCCTCCCCCGCAGGTGTCTTCATCCGGGAACTCCCGCTCCTGCGGCACCGGGTTCGCGTGGAGCCGGGGCGAGCTGGCGGGCGCTGGGTCCTGAGGCTGCGTGCTGTCCAGGCTCCCTCCCCACTCGCTCAGGGGAAGTGCGGGGTCACTGGGGGGACAGGGCAGACGCCCCTCGGACCCTGCACCCCCCCCCCAGCCCCGGACAGGAGCTTGGGTTCAGCCTGCAGATTCCGGCCGAGGAAAAGGCCTTCGTGAGGGTGACCGGATTTCCTGGGGCTCCACCCGCCGGCATGCGGGGCCCACTCCTGTAATTACATCCCCAGCACAGGACGCGCCCCTTCCCGGTGCCGGGAGCTCACAGGGGCCCCCGGAGGCCAGGAGGCGGGTCCCCAGAGCCTAATAAGCTAAGCGGTTTCCGCATCGTGAGCGGCGATAGCGGCAAAGGCTTCCGTTCGCACCGGCCCTGCCTCTCGGTCAGGGCGAGGCCCCAGCAGAATCCGGGCGAGAGCAGGGCGCGCCACCCCGCACCCCGACGGCACCCCTGATGGCACCCCGAGTGCGCAGCCTGGAGTGAGGGCAGCTCGTTCGCCTGCTTCCCGAGGTTCATGGCCCCCTGGGCTCCCAGGACCGATTCCAGGGCGTCCTTCCGCGCCTGCTCTAGTGCCCGGTCTAGTGCCTGGTCTGTTGCTGGAAGTTGTGTGTGTTTTTAACATGAAGAAGAATGAAATGGATTTTTTCTTTCCGCAGGACTCAGAATCCCCTCCATATACACAGCAGCTCCCCTGGCACCCGTCAGCGCGGTCCGCGAACTCGAACCTGCCCCGGGCCCAGGTCCAGGCGTCCCCCGACTTACGCTGCTCGGCCGGACACGCTGGTCAAGCTGGATGCCCCACGGGACGGGCACGCTTTCGTGTTCCTCGCCCGTTAACACGTGGCTCCGGGGCCGGCTGTGGTCTTTGGAAATATGCCCCCCTCCCCCCCAGACGCTCCGTGCCCGACCTGCGCGTCCACCCATGACTGATGGCCCTTGACGGACTCGACCGTGTCCCCTGGGGCCGGCACACGATGTCCCCAACGCCTCCCACACTGACGGGCCGTGCTTTCCTGAACGAGGCTCCTTTGCCGGTGAACTGAGGACGACCGACCACGGCTCGGCCTTCAGAAGCAGGAGGGGCGTTCGGCCGTCACCGGTAATGACGCCGCGTGGCGGACTCTGCGGCCCACCCCGGCCTCACGGCGACGCGCACGGACGGCTCACGGGTCCGGGCTGGTGCGTGGGATGCCGAGCATCTGCCTCCGAGGCCGCCGTGGTCCCGCATTCGGCCGAAAGGAGCCCCCTCCTGGGACCGCTCTGCCTCCCGCAGGCACCCCCTGGGTCTGGCTGACCCTGAGCTCGGCACAGACTCCCGGCAGCACTGGCCTCCCGTCCTGGGAGTTCTCCACGTCTCTCAGTCCCTTTGTCTGAAACGGTGGTTCGGAACAGATTAAATCCCGTTGGCTCCCACTGCTGCTCAGGTTCAGCTCTCCTGGGGCCTTTCGGTAGAAAGAGCCGGGAAGTTATTTTTAATAAAAGGTCCTGGGCCCATAGTCCTATTTCCAAAGCAAATGCACCGCGGTCGGGCCTTTCGGGGCTTCTCTGCTGTTATATCCGCACCTGCTTGTCCCTCTCACTCGGGAAATCTGCTTCCTTCCATCATCACCTCGGTTCCGTGTTACGGGGGGTGGCCTGCGTCTGTTCCGGCTTGCTTTTGTTTTTAAGGAGCATTTTAACGTTTGTATCGCAGCGGTTTTACATGTTTAAGTTTATTCTTAGTTTATACCCTGTTTTCTTGTTGTGAAAGAAAAAGGCCTCCTGTCCTGTGTATTTTTTAACCCGTGATGAGAAGATGCGAGTGCCTGCAGCCTGGTTGTCGGGTCTTCCCGTTGCACTGAGACGGTTACGCCCGGAAACGTTCCCGCTCGTCCGCCTGTGGGTTTCTGCTGCGAAGTCCGATCTGCTTCTCGTTGAACGGCCGCTTCGTTTTATTGCGGGTGCGTCTGTCTCCGGTCGCTGTTCATGGCGGCCGGCCCGGCGTGCATCCCGCCCTCCCGCCCTCTTTCTTTCTGTGCCGCCCGCCCACCAGCCCTTCAGCGGGCGGCTCAGGCCACTGGCGTTTATCGTAACGGCCGCCTGAGTCTCTCCTGCCTCACTCCTCGTTTTCCTTTCTGTCCCCATTTTCCTTGTTTTCTGTGCTGCCTTCCTTGGGGCTGGTCTTTCCTCCTTCGTTCCGTTTACGTCACTGGCTCCTGCGATCTCTGCTGTGATTCTATCTCCTTTTCTCTTTGCGTTGATTAAACTAATTTAATATTCCTGCTGAACTTGTCAGAGTCTAAGTGAATATTTTAATCTTTTCATTAGAAAATATTCGGCACCCATTAATTATTTAATTACACTACAAGCTGACTTTCCGGCGCTTTCACTCGGTTTAATCGGCCCTAAGTTCCTTCCAATTGATTTATCTTTCAGATCAGAATAAAAATAAATTAGCATGTCAGTCCCTTAATTGGCCACATTAATGAGCCCAGCATATCCCTGCTGTGCAGTCACAGTCCAGACCTGTGCCTTCTGCGACCACGTCCCCGCATACCAAGGGGCGAAGGCCGGAGGCCGCGGTTTCACGGCCCGTGTGCCCGTCTCTGGGTCTGGCCTCAGTTAGTGGAGGGCGTGGCTCGGCGGCTCAGGACTGAAATCTTCGTCTGCTTCGCACTGATCACAGGTCGAAGCCTCGGCGTTTCAGAAAGAATTTTCTTCGTGGCTCTTCCCCCGGGACACTGTGCGGACGTCCCGCCTGTGTCCGTGGGCATCTCTGTCGTAAACGCTCGGAGGAAGTCATTACCCTCACGTCCTGCTTTGAACAAGTGAAGACGCCGTTAGCAAAGTGTGCGCTTGCCCGGCCACGGGGCTCAGTGGTTGAGCGTCGACCTATGAACCAGGAGGTCAGGGTTCGATTCCCAGTCAGGGCATAGGCCCAGGTTGTGGGCTCCATCCCCCGTGTGGGGCGTGCAGGAGGCAGCCGATCCATGATTCTCTCTCATCATGGATGTTTCTCTCTCTCTCTCCTTCTCCCTTCCTCTCTGAGATCAATAGAAAATTATACATTAAAAAAGGAAAAGAAAATAAGGAAGTGCCGGGTGACCAGGCGTGACGCACAGCGGCTCCGAGGTGCAAGGTCAACCTCAGCTCCCCAACGGGGAACTCGACCCCCAGCCTTTTCCAGGCCTTCCTTCCGGAAGCTTCCCTTTCCGTGGGTCTGTCATCCACACGACCCTCCAGCCAATACCTAGAAGCGGAGACAGTCGCTTTCTGCAGAAGGAAACCTGTTCTTCTGCCTCCTCGGTGAAGGGGGAGGGTGGGGGGGCGATGACAGAGTAATAAACCGCCTGCAGAGAAGACGACTGGCTCCCTGGGGGCCGGGGGGGGCACGACGCAGGGACCCTTCGTCTGCGGGGAACACGGACGTCACCCCGAGCGCTGGAATCTCAGGCCGTACGCGTCCCGCCCTGTCATCTCCTAGCAGCGGGTTTATCAGTGACACCCCATCGCAAATTAATAGGCACAGACGAAACCGGCCATAAATATTCAACACATCTCATTACTGCCGATTAATGAGCTATTTTAAAATGAAGCCCCGTCACGTGCGGTGCTGAGGACCTTGCTGTGATGCATGTGAGGCTCGGGGATGAATGATGACCGTGCAGATGGCGGGCGCGTGTGAGAGGGTTTGAGGTCGGCCTTTTACTGATAGTTTGGATCAGGACTGACGGCGATTACGCCTGATTGTGGAAACGATGAGATGTGCTCTTTACATCTATACCCTTCAACGTGTCTTTTTTTATTTATTTTTTACTTTTATTGATTTTGGAGAAACATCGGTTTGTTGCTCGACTTACTGATGCGTTCGCTGGTTGATGCTGGCGTCCGCCCTGAGCGGGATCGAGCCTGCAGCCTTGGCTGGAGGGACAGCTCTGCAGCCGCCTGAGCTGCCGGCCCGGCCCCCCGTCCTGTAGCAACGCTCACTCCCCTCGTATGAGATCGCACAGCAGAGCGTCCCGCGTGGGCTACGCAACGCATCGCGGCCGCGCGGAGAGGAGCTCCGCTTAGAAGGCCGGCTGTGCCCCAGCGTGTCCCGAAATGGGTTTCTCCTGCCAGTGACGGCTCCGTTCGCCTTTTATCTGCGGTGGGAACCTGAGCGGACACGGGAGGATTTTCACGGAAATAGAAGCAGGCCGTGTGGGATGAGTCCTCTGACCTCCCGTGAACTGTGCGGTGTCCCATCGGGCTCCCGGGTAGGAATCCTGGGCTACAGGCAGGTCGGTGGCCCGGGGGCGGGTCTGTCTCCCACGGTGACGGTGTGGCCCTGCCCAGAGGCTCCGAGGGCACGGCTTCCGCTTGGACCAGAGCACGCTCCCGACCCCACACCTTCCTCCGAGCGGGCTCGCTGCCAGGCCTCAGGCGCTGCTTCCTGCTCTGTCCTGGGAGGTGAGAGCAGCTGCTCTTCCGGATCGGCCGGCTCAGCGCGACAGGGGCCCCCGATCCGGGGACGCACGGGGACCGTGGTCTCTCCTCGGGGCCCCCTGGTCACCATCGCCTCCCCTGCGAAGGCACCAGCCCGGCCACATCCCTCGGTAACTAGTCCCATCTTTCAGCCACGTCCGGGCTCGATCCGGTGGTGGGACTGGGGGGTCGTGCAGCTCACCTCACCCCCCAAAAATGGATTTACTCAAATGGACACACTCAGGGCCAACGTGTCTGCCACTTGGAGCAAATCCTTTGAGTGCCGGCTGCGAGTGTGTCCTCATCTGGAGCTGGAGGTTATCTTACTGGATAATACGTAATGTAGCCCCGCCCGTGGCTCAGAGGTTGAGTGTTGACCTATGAACCAGGAGGTCATGGTTTGATTTCTGGTCAGGGCACAGGCCCAGGTTGCGGGCTCCATCCCCAGTGGGGGGCGTGCAGGAGGCAGCTGATCCCTGATTCTCTCTCATCATTGATGTTTCTATCTCTCTCTCCCTCTCCCTCTCTGAAATCAATATATATATAAAAAGAAAATAAGTTCATCTCTAGCTCCATAAAATTCTACGTTTAATATTAATTATATCATTAATAATGCATTGCAGCAATTCATTTTACTAATGGTGTTTAATATTAAAATTTGCTGGGAGATTCCATTTTTGTATATTTTATCAAATTTACTAATCTGATGTCTTCTAGAATAAAGAGATCTTTACTGTCTAGTGATTACAAATGGGTATCCCTGGGTCCTCAGGCCTTCGCCACCCCTGTCTGTGCCCGTCTGCTCCAGGCCGCCATGCCTCTGGTTCGATGTTATTCATCAGTTTATTTTGTTCTTTGGGTTCCTTGTTCGTTTATTTTAATTTTCAGATTCAATTGTGGATAGATATGTATTTATTGCCATTTCATTGTTCATAGTTTTTATCTTTTTTTCCTTCTTCTTCTTAAATAAGACCCTTCAACATGTCATAATACCGGAGTCCCAAACAAGAGGAGCCCAAAGAGGCCCACACCGAGACACGTCGTAATTAAATGCCAAGGGTTAAAGACAAAGAGAGAATCTTAAAAGCAGCGAGAGAAACGCGGACAGTTACCTACAAGGGAGCGCCCACACGACTCACAGCTGATTTCTCAACAGAAACTTTGCAGGCCAGCAGGGAGTGGCACGAAATATTCAAAGGGATGAAAAGCCAGAGTGCTCTGCCCAGCAAAGCTATCGTTTAGAATTAAAGGTCAGATAAAGAGCTTCCCAGACAGGAAAAAGCTAAGGGAGCCCATCACCACCAAACCAGAAGCATGGAGTGTTGCAGGGTCTCCTTTCACCTGCACGGCTGGTGGCTGCACCGTTTCTTCCCTTCTCCCCGCCCTGGGCCTGCCAGAGCCTCGCCCGCCTGCCCCACCGGAGCGCGACCCTCAGAATTGCGTCTTTGTTCTCTATTTCAGGAATCTCCGCGTCTGTGCTCATTACTTCCGTTTCCTCCACCTTTGAGTTTGCTCTGTGGCTCTTTTCCTGACTTCCTGCATCGAATGCCTGTCCCTTCATTCCCAGCCTTTGCTCATTTCCCAGGGTCACTGTGTGGCCTTCAGTACCCGCTAGGATCCGGCCTGGCTCATCGCCAACTGGCTGTTTTACGTGGAGCATTTTATTATTATTATTTATTGACTAGAGGCCCAGTGCACAAAAATTTGTGCACTGGTGGGGGTAGTGGGGGGTGTCCCTCAGTGTGGGGGGTGTCCCTTGTGCCCTCTCACAGTCTGGGACCCCTCGGGAGATAACCACCTGCTGGCTTAGGCCCGCTCCCGGGTGGCAGAGGGCGGGCCGATCCCTCGGTGCCTGCCCCGCCTCCCCGGGCCGAGCTCAGAGCAGGGCCGATCAGGGGGTTGGGGTGCCTCCCCTGGTCCCACACAGGGCAGGGCCGATCAGGGGGTTGTGGTGCCGCCCCCGGTCCCGCACAGAGCAGAGCCGATCAGGGAGTTG
>NW_005877678.1:0-8411 GCF_000147115.1 Myotis lucifugus | reverse complement strand
CTAGTAAAGCAGTACTTCTGCCCCTGTCAGGCTTACAGGCTGGCTAGGGCCCTGTCGGGCCCCTCATCAGCAGTCTGGCTTGGGAAGGAATTTTCTGATAAAACTGAGACCCATCCCATAGCCTCTGTTCCAGAACCCAGGACGAAACGCAATTGTCAGTTCCTACTAGCAAATAGGCTCACAAGAGAAAACAAGAACATGTTTTTCGACCTCCTGCTTCTAGGGGTGTAGGTTGGGCTGTCCACAGGAGGCGGGGGAGGCTGTGGGTGGGGTTTGACGTCATCCTGGTGATGCCTCACCAGGCAGGTGGAGGGAAGGGCCACGCATGTTGGAGGTGACATGAACCCACTGCTCAGTGAGGATACAGGAAACCTAGGAAAGGCACCAACTGTCCCCGCAGGTCCTGAGTCCTGATGGAGGTGGCACACCAGGGGGCCATGGAGAGAGGCAGCAGAGATCACAGGAAGGAGGAGACATTTTCAAAGCTTTGCTTCTTCCTCTGCTGCTCAAAGGAGCTCACAGAGTCTGAAAGGCAGCCTGGAGGGGCATGGCCATCATCCGGCCCCCCCTCCCCCTCCCCCCCCAGAAGGAAAGGACTAAGCAGCGGGGCTCATGCGGATTACCTGGGGGGGCCATGCCTCCTGGCGCCTGCAGGGAGCTCTGTCCATCTCGGCTGCTCTGTGCTGTCAGTCAGGGACCCGCGCTTCCACTCCCTGAGGCTTCTGAGTCCTGCGTTTTATCTCCTGTGTCCAGCCACACGGCCAATGAAGAGGGAGCCCAGAGGTTCTTGTGGGGAAATTCGAGGACCAAGGAGGATGTATGAGACCTATAGACCTTTGGCCAAGTCCATCGGCCAGAACTCAGCCATGTAGTCCCGCCTCAAAGCCAAGTGCTGGGAAGCGTCACCCGCCAGTGTGCCACAGAAGAAGAGGGGAACTTGGGCAACTAGCTTATCACAGCTGCAGCATCTTCATGTATAAAACAGGGGTGCAGACTACCCCTTACTGGGCCACGGCAGGGACGATAAGCAGAGGAAAGGAATGACAAATAGGTGCTAAATTAGCGTTAATCTTACTCCAGTGATGGCGAACCAATGACACGCGTGTCAGAGGTGACACGCGAACTCATTTTTTTGGTTGATTTTTCTTGGTTAAATGGCATTTAAATATATAAAATAAATATCAAAAATATAACTCTTTGTTTTACTATGGTTGCAAATATCAAAAAATTTCTATATGTGACACGGCACCAGAGTTAAGTTAGGGTTTTTCAGAATGCTGACATGCCGAGCTCAAAAGGTTCGCCATCACTGCTTTAGTGGGATAGAGACAAGGTCCTGTCGGCCTTCAGACCTGGCGTTGAAGATGGCCTGGCCTTGCTTGCGCAGCTCACTGAAGGCTGACACTCTGCACCTACCCACGGGCCCTCCTTCCCGCTGCCTCCTTCCCTTTAGTCCTCCCCCGAGATGGGCCTCTGATCTGAGCCCAACACATAATCCATGACTCCTCCAATTCCGCTTTGCCACACCTGGCGTGTTCCAGGAGTGACACGGAGCTGCCCGCCGTCCCCTGCCCCTGAACAAAAACTAACGCAGCACTGGAAGCGCGAGGGTGTTACCTTTTGACGTCTTCTCTTATGACCTCATGACCTTCGGCCAAGGTGGCCTCTTTGAAACTCACTTGGATTATATGAATCCCGTATAAGGGCATTCAGCACACAGAGACTGTTGGAAGAGGACACAGAGTCATGGTTGAATCATGGATGTGAAATCACAGAGCGGGCGGGAGGGAGGCTGTGCCTCAGGGGGTGGCAGTGCACGTTGCTCTTCCTCACTGTCCCCACCCTGGACGTCAGGGAGCTCTGTGAGGGTGATCACAGCAGCAGAGCTGCTAAAGTGGGGTTGGGGGACCGTGCACAGAGTCACCGCTCTCCAGGGCGGCGCTGGAGGACCTGAGGTCCCAGCGCCTTCTCCTGCCCCATCTCCCACTCAGTCCAGGCTCAGGATGCCTGGCAGCCTGAGCCGAGGACATGCGTGCTCTCAGCTGAGCCCAGAACTGAGAGGAGCTTTTCGTTTTCCAGGATGTTACCTTTCCCAAACCATCCCTCTGCACCCTACAGAGCTTTTAGCACCAAGCAGGTGGGCTCTGAGCAAACTCATCAGAGAGAAAGGCAAACAGGGCAGGTGAGAAGAACGGTGACGGGCGAGGCTGTCGTTCTTGCCCTGTGACGGAGCTCCTCTCTGTCGCACCGCGGGCCATCTGTTCCTCCTTTGCTGAGGTACTTATGCCTTTATGGCGCCCTGAGTTCAGGATGGCGCCCTGAGTTTAGGATGGCGCTCTGAAAGGAGGCCAGAGCTGTGCTGACGGGCGATCCCAGCATGTTTTCTACTCCCTGCCGTTCTAACAGTTGCCTGCCTCCATGCCTGGGCCCTGCTGTTCGCCAGCCAATCATGCCCTGCTCCTCTGCCTCCATTTCACCTTTTCCTGTGTCCTAAGGAACTCTCAGACTCCTCAGGAAGCCACTGATGGGCCTTGGGTCGGGGGAGACTGCTCCTTTCTGCGAACACACACAGCTTCCTCTTTCCTACCTTGTGGCAGCTCTTGTTATTTCCTGGTGGGTATGTTAGTGCACATCTTCTCCCTGTAGCTAACCGTGTAGTAATTAGACATATAACATCGATAATAGCTAACATTATGGACTGATCTCTAGGTGCTCGGAAATGTACTGGCATTATCACCGTTTATCCTCATAATGACCCTTGGCAGGGGGCACCATCAGAATTACCAAGGCACAGATGAGGAGACTGAGCCATGCAGAGGTTAAGGAACTTGCTGAAGGTCTTCCAGCCAGTGAACAGTGGTTCCACATACTCCAAACTCTTATAGCCTCCAAGTCCACAGTCTTTTTTAAAATTTAATTTCTGTGTTTCTGTTTTTAATGACTTTTTTTTCTTTTTGTTGTTGTTGTTTAACGTATTACATATAGTATTACATATGTCTCCTTTTTCTCCCATTGACCTCCCACTGACCAACCCCCCCCCACCCCCTTCACATGCCCTCACCCCCCTAGTGTCTGTGTCCATTGGTTATGCTTATATGCATGCATACAAGTCTTTTTGTTGATCTCTTACCCACCCCCCTCCCCTGCCTTCCCACTGAAGTTTCCAAGTCCACATTCTTGACCACTGCAATTGTCTTCAGTTTGACTATGTTTAGGCCCTGTAGCTCACCAACTCAGCCAAGGCTTTGCAGGTGGAACATACAGAGAGGATGGGATTTGGAGACAAAAAGATGCATTTGGAGCCGTCCTCTTGGCTCGAGGATCTTGGACAGTCTACTTGGTCTCTTTGTCTCTCTTCTTTTCTTTTTATAAATTATAGAGACCTGAATGCACCCCAGGTTGGAGGTGATGAAGCTTAACTGAGATCAGGCACATAAGGCCACTCCAGTGTGTCCCATAGGTAACGATATTAGCTAATACTTATCAAGCTCTTGTCCTGAGCCACATGCTTTTCTGATCTTACAGAAATAAAAAAATACACAAAATATGAACAACTGTATGTCAACAGACCAGAAAACAGAAGATTTGAACAACACTACACACAAATTAGACCTAAAAGACATTTATAGGCCACTCCATTCAACAGCAGAATACATGCTTCTCAAGTGCACATGGATCTACGGCATATACCATCTGTTAAGCCATAAAAAAGCTTAAGTAAACGTAAAAAGAATTAAAATTGTACGAAGTACGACCTTTGGTCACAATGAAATGAAATTGAAAATTAATTTCAGAAAGCAATTCAGGAAATTCACAAATATATGGAAATGAAGCAACATACTACTAAATACCAGTAGGTCACAAAGAAAATTAGAGAGTACTTGGAAGGGAAAGAAAACACTGAGATAGCATACCTAAGCTTATGGGTTAGGGTGAGGGTGAGGGTGAGGGTGAGGGTTAGGGTTAGCTGTGGGTTGCTCATAGATGCCCTTTGTCAGGTTAAGGTAGTTACCTTCTCTTCCTAGTTTGGTGAGTGTTATTATACCTTGTGGTAAAAGTCTGAATACTTTTCCCTTAAGGGCAGGCATAAGACAAAGATGTCTTCTCTCACCACTTGTATAAAACATTGTACTTAACCAACAGATTCCATTTAAAATAGTATCAAAAAGAATAAAATAATTAGGGATACATTTGACAAAAGAAGTACTAAACTGTACTCTGAAAGCCAGAAGACATTGTGGAAAGACGTTGCAGACCTAAATAAAGGGAAAGAGATCCTGTGTTCAAAGTTCAGGAGACAATGTTTTTAAGACGGCAATACTGCCAAAAGTACCTACAGAGTTAATGCAATTCCTATCAAAATCCCAGCTGACTTCTCTGCACAAAGTGACAAATTGATCCCAAAATTTGTATGGAAATTCAAGGTACCCAGAGTAGCCAGAAGAATCTTGAAAAAGAGCAAAGTTGGAGGACTCCCACTTCTCAAGGTCAAATCTTCCTACAAAGCCATCGTAAGGAAGACTGTGTGGAACAGGTGTAAGAGTGGAGATGTAGATCAATGGAATAGAATTGAAATTTCGGAGTAACTTTCTGACATTAGTGGTCACTTCGTTTGAAAAAAAGGATTTCTTTTAAAGGGTAAACCATTTTTTTTAAAATAAAAGAAGTCCATTCAGTGGGGGAAAGACTAGTGTTTTAAATAAATGATTTAAGGATAACTGGATATCCACATGCAACACTATGAAGTTAAGATACCCTCACTTCACACTATACCCCCCAAATTAACTCAAAGAGATCCAGTTTTAAATGTAAGAACTAAAACTATAAATCCAGAATAGGCAAATCTACAAAGAAGTGGGTAGATTAATGGTTGCTTAGGGCTGGGGGGCATAAGGTTGGGGAAGTGATGGCTATGGGATGTGGGGTTTTTTTTATCCCTCTTTGGGGGAGTAATGAAAATATTCTAGAATTGATTGTGGTGATAGTTGCACAATTCTGTGAATATACTAAAAGCCATTAGAAAATGGGTAAAAGTAGGCTTAGAGTTGTGAGTACACAAAACACAGAGTTTATTCTTGTTTTATTATTTATTTATTATTGTATTATTTATTATTATTAACCTACTTTTGCCCACCTCTGTATTTTAAATGGATGAATTGTATGATATGTGAATTATGTCTCAGAAAAATTGTTTTAAAAAAACCCTGCATAGGTATTATTATTCTGCCCATTTTACAGAGGAGTAAACTAAGATTCAGAGAGAATGAGAAACATATCCATGGTCCCATAGCACCAGTAAGTAGTGGAACCAGGATCTGTGCAGTATCGGCCAGTATTACCCCCAAAATAACTAATTTGGTGGGGTTTTTTTAACGATATGTTTTTATTCATTTCAGAGAGAGGAAGGAAGAGGAGGAGAGAGATAGGAACATCGTTGGTGAGAGAGAATCATTAATCAGCTGCCTCCTGTATGCCCCACTCTGGGGATGGAGCCCACAACCCAGGCATGTACCCTGCCCGGGAATGGAACCATGACCTCCTGGTTCATAGGCTGACACTGAGCCACTGAGCCACATCGACTGGGCAGCATCTGTTTTTGTTCCTATAGATTTATTTAAGAAATATTTATTGAGCACCTACTCTGTAAAAGTATGCTTAGACTTCATCTCTGAGATTTGGATTCAATAAAGCAGGGCTGTCATTTAGATATCTACCTATATATGCTAACTAGATGATGCTGCAGCTCAGCCAGGATGGAGGACCATGGTTATGTCAGGGGTTTAACAAATGCGTGTTTGTTAACTTAAAGGGTGAGCCATGCACTGCTGAGCTTCTTTATGGGATGCACGGCGAGTCTTAAAGACCATGCCTCGATCGCGAATCATGCCCAGTGATGTTCGAGTCTTCGTTGGCAGACTGATGTGTGATGGTAGAGAAGGTTTACTCATGAGCCATGAGGAAGGAGACCGTGTGTCTCGGACCAACTCTTTTGATCAATGGTTGTTTGACTTTTGAATGCCATACCTGGATAGAAGTGCCAATATTAGTTGGTGCTCAGGGGTGAGGGGTATTGATGAAAATGTTCCAGAGGTAGCTGAATTATTTACAGGAGTCAACCTTTAGCCGAACACCAGCATTAATCAGAGATTGGTCACACCTTGGTTTGACACATACAAAATACACCTTCTCATGCCCTATACCCTATGGTCTTTACGAAAGCAGAATCTAAAGTAGGACTTGCAGTTCCTAATATCTGTGATGCTGTTAAATCACTACTGTAAAATGCAGATCCAAAGCCCCTTAGGGTTCCTCGGATTCACAACGTGGTCCAGCTGGGAGGGACTCAGGGTTAGAAACAGGCTCTGGAGTCAGAAGGGCTAGATCCAGATTTCATCTTGATCATTTCAGAATTGGAGTGAATATTGGCAAACATTTAAAAATCCTGAAATTTGCCCTGGTCATTGTAGCTCAGTTGTTTGAGCATCGTCCTCTGCACTGAAAGTTTGCTGATTTGATTCCCTGTCAGGGCACATGGCCAGGTTGCGGGCTCAATCCCCAGTAGGAGGCGTGCAGGAGGCAGCTGATCAATGCTTTGCTCTCACATGGATGTTTCTCTCTCCCTCTCTCTCTTCCTCTCTCTCTAAAAATCCATAAAATTCTTATAAAAATTTAAAATCCCGAGCTTTAATTGCAGTCTGTCAAGTGAGAGGTAATAAGAATGCCTTGGTCAGTTATGAGGATTAAATGAAATAGTGCATAGTAAATCGCCAGGCCTGGTAGATCTAGTGTGTGAGAAATGTGAGCTGTTTCCATGGGCATGATGATAAAGCCTTATCCAGGTCGCTGTCCCTGAAGATGTCCAGTGTCCCCCAGGAAGGACAGTGGGATGCAGAGGGGATCTCTAGCTGCTCCATACACACTTATTCCCTTAAGTTAGTATCATCCTCATTTGCTTGAGGAGACAAATGGAGCTTAAAGAGATTAGATCCCCTCTTCAGCATCCCACAGCGAAAGATTGTCTGAACACGGTGGTTCTGACGCTGTCTGCCCTCTTCCTGCCCTGCCACTCCCACGCCACAGGGTCAGGCACTGCGGTCTGAGCACAGCCCAGCACTGCTGAAGGGCCTAATCAGGCAGCCTTTCATCACAATGAACTGTTCTCTAACCCAGGGGCCTCCGTTTGCTGGGTGGGACTTTTCTGACTGAGGATGAGCCAGGAGGCAGGCTGGCCAAGTCGCTGGGTAATGGAATTCATAATTGCTTGTGGCTTACAATGGGGCTGGATGATTCTTCATTAGTCAGTGTCATTCCTTCTCACGGGAAGAAGGTGAGTCGGAAAGGCTACCGGCCAGCCCCGTCCTGGATGCCAGCTTCTCTGTGTGCAGCGTGGCCGTCTTGGTTCCCTTCCGATGGCCGGTCCGGCTCGTGCAGGCCAGAGGGATGGATTCTCCATGTGCGTGATGGCGAAGCTCTTGCTGTGTTTACTGGTTTGTGTCCTGATTTTTGAGAGAGAACAGTGTTTACTCCTGGCCTTGCAGTTCAGAGTTGGAGAGCAGGGATGTCCCCTGGAAATAGCAAATCATCAGGACTCATTTCTGCAAATGAATGAACTGCAGCTTCAAGAAGTGACTTGTGCAAGGCCACAGGGTTAGTGGGAGGCGGGACTTGGGTGCAGTCCACGCTCCTCGTCACAAAGGCCTTGGGGATGAGGGATGACAAGGGCTTGTTTGACAAACCACCACACCTCTCTCCTCTGGACGGGCTCCCGGCAGCCCACGGGAAGCCGACCCAGCGTGCTTTCTCCAGCCAGTCGGCCGCCTGATGCCCACTTGGCATGATGGTCCTGGGGTGGGACCGCAGAGATGAATGGAGCCCAGTCCCCGGGTCAGAAGAGATCAGAGTCCTCACTCTATGTCCTCCGCAGCCCTGGCCTTTCGTGTTGCCTTGTGCTATGGGCCCAGTGAACCTCAGCTCCTCTAATCTTTCCTGCTCCTAAAGGCAACCAGGGGAGAACCAAGATGGCGGCGTAGGGAGCGGACCTGTGTGTGCTGCTCTCTCACAGCATCACTGAAACTATCAACTATGAAGTAAACAACCGCCACTCAGAACCATGGGGAAGTTGGCCCAGTGGGAGATCTACAACTGGAGGAAAAGAAAGAAGCGCAGTGAGACTGAGTGGGAGCTACGGAGGCACCAAAACCAGAGGTACGCAGTCACACGCCACGCGGGCTGCAAATGGATTCTCGGTTTTTTACGAACCCTCGAATCCTCTGGGCTTGCTCGGGGCGGGTCTCGGAGGCCCCAGATCCCACAGGGAGAGGCGGCCACGGCCCTTGCAGTGGTCGGAGAGCGAGGGAAGCTCTGACGCGAGGCTGCTCGCCGGCACTGAGGGACAAGAAGTCCTGGTGTCC
>NW_005877677.1:0-8411 GCF_000147115.1 Myotis lucifugus | reverse complement strand
TGTCATCTGTAATTAATTCTTAACTATCTTCTGCATCACCATTTCCAAAGCATTTATTTTATTGATTGGGCACAAACAGGAAAAAGATATAGGACTTTCACTTTGTAGCTAGGGTTCTCTGGAACAAGGTCATCAAAGATTTCCATTCTATTCTAAATTCTACCCTCTTTTAAAGAGATTCTGCCCTAGTCTCTCTCTAACCTGTAAATCAGCCATTTTCTATAAACCTGGGAATATATACCAGAAAGAAGGTGCCTCCATAAAGTGCTTTCAATGAATTATTTATGTCTAGCATATAATTAAACATTTACATGAAGGAAACTGTCATGTTAAAATATAAACTCACTTGGCAATTTGATTTTCAGAATTTTGTTTACTGAAGATAAGTACTCTTTAATTATTATTGCTATAATAGTAGCATTTTTATTTAGCTGGTATGTGTGAGGACTGGGACTGGTATATGGAAGGAAACTCCCAGGAGAAGACCTTGCTTTAGCTATAGATACATGTGCTTCTAGAACTCTCTCAGGATAGCATGACCATATTTAACTCACAATATGTGCTTTTAGAAACAGTGTACCCTTTCTAGCACAGAATTTCATCTAATGTTGTGATTGTCAATTATGTCAAATTTATTTGGGATAAGAAATTTGATTTTCTTCTTTGTATCAAACCTAAAAAGAAACTCTAGATAGATTTAAGGTGTAAATATTTTAAACTACAAACAAAATAGGGAAAATAAAGGAGATTTTGAAATATTACTAAAATAGACTCTCCCAATCATGACACAATCTCAAAAGCCATAAAGAAAAAAAATGAGCCCTACCTGGTTTGGCTCAGTGGATAGAGCGTCAGCCTGTGGACCGAAAGGGTCCCAGGTTCGATTCCAGTCAAGGGCATGTACCTTGGTTGCAGGCACATCCCCAGTGGGAGGTGTACAGGAGGCAGCTGATCGGTGTTTCTCTTTCATCGATGTTTCTAACTCTCTATCCCTCTTCCTTCCTCTCTGTAGAAAATCAATAAAATATTTTTTTAAATGACTTTGTATGGTGATATACACCATAAATAAAAATATGATGACTTGGAAAAGATATTTACAGCATACTTCTCAGACACATCCTATATAATAATCCTATATAATAAAAGGCTAATATGCAAATCGACCGAACAGTGGAATGACTGGTTGCTATGATGTGCAGTGGCCACCAGGGGGCAGATGCTCAATGCAGGAGCTGCCCCTGGTGGGTAGTGTGCTCCCACGGGGGAGCGCTGCTCAGCGAGTAGCCGGGCTCACGGCTGGCAAATGCAATGGTGGTGGCAGAAGCCTCTCCCGCTTCCACAGCAGTTGGACATCCCCCGAGGGCTCCGGACTGTGAGAGGGCACAGGCTGGGCTGAGGGGTTCCTCTTCAAGTGCACAAATTTCATGCACTGGGCCTCTAGTCTATTATATATTCAGAGCATTTTATTGATAGAAAGATAATCTAAGGATATGAAGAAATCAGGAAAGAATAAATACAAGTGGTCAATAAACATATTAAAATTCATCCTCATTATTAAATTAAATCCACATTAATTTATCCATTTTGCTCATAAGATTGACAAAAATTAAAAATATTGATAAATTAATGTTGTTGATAATGCAGGGGGAAAGGCAGTTTCATGCACTGTTGGTGAGATGTCAATTGATAAAACCTTTTCAGAGCGCATTTTGGCAATATCAGCCAAAAAGTGCAGATACCAGCCAATCTCTCCTCCAGAGATTTATCCTAAAGAAAGTTATACAAGTTTACAGAAAAAGATAGATATAGTGTTAATACAGATATGCTTTGCAGCATTGCTTTAGTAGAAAAATAATAAACAATGACATACTTTCCAACAGATGTATTATTTATAACCTAAAATCAAGTTTTTATTGAAAAATAACAGATTTGAAAGAGCCTTCACAAGAATACAAAATTGAGACAGTCTAACAATTATAATTATGTGGAGTAGAGGGGGAAAGTAGTTCTTCAAAGCACTACAGATGTAGTACTTTAAAACTTCAGAAGTCATGAGAAACTATTTTAATAAAGAATAATGTAGTGTGCTACAGTTTAGAACAGATCTCGAAATTGAGGGACCTATTGAAAATTACTTGATAATAAAATAGTGATTTTTAAAAAATATATATAAATTCTAAAACACTGTATCCAGAATCTAAAACAGTTTCTGATATCTAGTAAATCTCAATAAATATTGGCTGGAAAAATAAATGAAGATGATATCTTGATCTGGTTTGTTATAAAAATTGTTGCAAAACTGCCTGAATATTAGCACTTGATGCATAGCAAATGTTCAGTAGTTCACTACTTTACTGGGGGCCTGTCTACCACATTATAGGAGTTTGTTTATTTAAAACCATGTATATAGTGCTTATTACAGGTACTGTTCTAAGTGCTTTATAAACAGCAAATCGTTCAAATTATAATCACCACGGAAGTACATGGTCTTCTTATCCCACTTAACAGATGAGGCAATTGAGGCAAAAGCAAGTTGTCTGAGATGGCACAGCCAGACAATGGTGATCCTTGCTCCACTGTGCCATGTTGCCTCTACTGTGACAAAAATGTATTGAATGAAAGAATGGATGAGATTTTATTGTTTTCATATTGTGATTTTTTTTTCCCCCAGAGGACTCAGAATATTTTCTTTTAAATCATAGCTAAAAATCACAACTTCCCTTTTGGAGTAGGGCATATTTTTTAAACATTTTAAATGTATTACTAGTTAGTTAATCATGTTTAAAAAAAAAAAAGATCAAGAGAGGTACTTGTTCCTGTGATGAAGTCACTGTATTTGCTTTCTGACATCATATTAATTTCCATACAACAGTTCCAAGTTCTGAACAGAGAAACATCCTGCTCTAGAAGTGGAAGAGGCATAAGGGCTCACAGGGAATTACAAAACAATGTCAAAATTATTGAATGGGGTAAGGTATTGTGTATGGCTTTAACCTTCCACATGACTAAAGCAGTGGATCTCTAACTTTTCCAATCAGGGATCTTTCTAATGTAAGCTAAGCTTTGTAGACTTCTTGAGTTATTTTTTAGTTTTTGTTTTAATTTTAGTTCTAACCTTAGTTTAACTTCATCTTATAACAAAAAACTAGTGTTTCTTTTTCTTCATGATTTATTCATTCATTTGATTAATATTTATTGACAATCTACTATGTGCCAGGCATTGCACTAGGAGTTAAGGATAACATGGTGAACAAAAAGAAAAAGTCCCTATCCTCACGATTAATGAGGATGACAGTAAGAGCATTGAATAAGCAGAATTACTAAAATTACAGCCATGGTAAGTGCTCCATATCTTTCACATCTAATTCCTACTCCAGCAGCACATCTTAGATCCTACACCTTGCACATATTTTCAATTTCTGGAATCCATATTGGCAACCAGTGTTTTCGAGAGAAAACATCCCATCTTCTATAATAATAAAAGCATAATATGCAAATCAACTGAACAGCAGAACCACCGTCCAGAGGACCACACTATGGCACGCACTGGTGCCAGGCCAGCCAAGGCAGGTGTGATGCGATTGGTGGGGGGGCCCCACCATCACCCTATGATTACCCTGCAGAAGGAGGCCCAGGCCACCAGCTGGCAGGGCAGTCAATTGGGGGGCTCCGTGATCGCCCCAAAGAGGGAGGCCCAGGCCACTGACCGGCGGGCTGCAGCAGGTGAGCAGGGCCTCCCTCTATGGGGCAATGGATCGCGGGACTCCTGGACTGCAGGCCAGGCTGAGGGACCCCCCACCCTGAGTGCACAAATTTCGTACACCGGGCCTCTAGTTAAAAATAATGCCTTTATTATTGTATTATTGCTTCCAGCTCTTTTTTTCTAAAAAATAAAAGCAAAAACATCGTTTTTAAAAGTCTAATTTCCATTAGTAAAATATAAGTATTTTTATCTTTGTGATTCAGTTGAGAAACGTGAAGCAAGTAAGAAATTTACTCTTGAGAGTAATAGGTTTATTAAGTTAAAGAAACAAGTATTGCCAAAACCGGTTTGGCTCAGTGGATAGAGCGTCGGCCTGCGGACTGAAAGGTCCCAGGTTCGATTCTGGTCAAGGGCATGTACCTGGGTTGCGGGCACATCCCCAGTAGGAGATGTGCAGGAGGCAGCTGATCGATGTTTCTCTCTCATCGATGTTTCTAACTATCTATCTCTCTCCCTTCCTCTCTGTAAAAAATCAATAAAATATATTTTTAAAAAAAAAGAAACAAGTATCAAGAGAAGGAAGGATCAAAAACATTTATTTATATATTTATTATTCCTATCCTACATAGGACAAAAATCTCTAAAGGCTAAAAAGAAAACTGACGACAGGCACTGTCCAAGGAGAACAGCCCTGTTATACAGGGTGAATAGATATTGCCAAGAGATTTACAGCATCTTCTGTCTGATGAACACGAGAACCAGTGCAGGGCTGCAAAGTCTCCTCTGGAAGACCATTGACCCAAGAGAGTAAACGGTAGGCAGAGACAAGTCAAGTTCAGAGTTGGGTCTTCTGGTTCCCCGGGGGAGGATTGGGCTGTAACTGAGGTATGAAAGGCCTCAGTGGAATGAGCACTAAAGGCCCCATAAGCTCCCATCAGGATTCCCCCAAAGGCAAAGTTACTGGTATAGTCAGAGATGAGAAACAGTATTGGGCAAGCTCCAGAATTACAGATAGTGTGACAGCCAATAGGCTTAGAATCCTTCTAGAGACATATACAGGATGCACCCCTATGATGTCCAGTTTCTTCCATTGGAGTGGATTCTTCATTGTATTTAGTTCACTATTTTTTATCCAGGTGCTTTCTAATCAGAGCATGGTCCTCAGACCAGCAGCATCAGTATCACCTATGTGCTTGTTAGAAGTACAAAATTTCAGGTCCCACCCTAGGCCTACTAAGTCAGCATCTGCATTTAAAGGAGATCCCCAGATTTTTCCTAAGCACATTAAAATTGAGAAGCATCATTTTGCCCCCATCAGCTTCTGAGATTATAAAATAGATAAGGTCATTTCTGACTCAACTTGCTCAGAGCTTTGAAGATACCCTGAGATTTTTTTAAAAGGAAAGCATTTTCAAGAGAGAAAATTGCTACACAACTATTAAACATCAAATTTCTTTTCACCTGGGCAACTTGATTTACTTAAGCTATTTTCAGAGTAGACAATCAGTGACTGTTTAACTGACTCAGTCTATAATTGCTGTCCTATCTTAAAATGCTCTAAAGCTCTGTTCTGTTTTGTTTAATGTATAAATCAATGATTCTGAATCTTTGCTGCACATTAGAATTTTCATATTTTTTTCTGACAACCGAAGCCTAAGCCCTTTCCCAAAGATTCTGATTCAGGAGGTTTGGGGTGCAGCTTGGACATATGTAATTTTTTAAAGTTCCTTGGGTGATTCTAATGTTCTGCTGGAGTTGAGAACCATTGAGAGAACTGAATTGAGAGATGAACAGAATTAGACATACTATACAATAAACAAATGTAGAAGTGACAATAAAACCAAAAAATGGCTTGAGCTTTGCCTTTGATGTTGAAATTTTGCATTCAGGAATCTGTCCTATAAGAATATGTGTACAAAGATATATGTGCACAGAGGCTCATTGCAACATTGTTTGTAATAACAAATATTTTGGAAACAATTTTAATAGCACCAATTAGTGAGTGTTTCATCCCTATAATTCAATACTGTGCTAATGTTAAAATGAATGAGGAAGACACATCTACTGCCATGAAAATATATCCAAAATATATACTATTAAGTTTTTAAAACTTACATAACAATATGTGATATATAATCTCATGTGAAAAGATAAGTATCCTATATAATAAAAGGGTAATATGCAAATTGACCCTAACAGCAGAGCAACTGGGAATGACTGGTCACTATGACACACACTGACCACTAGGGGGCAGAAGCTCAATGCAGGAGCTGCCCCCTGGTGGTCAGTGTGCTCCCACAGGGGGGAGCTCTGCTCAGCCACAAGCCAGGCTGACGGCTGCCAGTAAGCGGTGGTGGTGGGAGCCTCTCTCGCCTCCTCAGCAGCGCTAAGGGTGTCCGACTGCAGCTAGGCCTGCTCCCCGCTGGCAAATGGACATCCCCCAAGGGCTCCCAGGCTGCCAGAGGGATGTCTGACAGCCATCTTAGGCCCAATCCCCCAGGAAGCGGACCTAAGCCAGCAGGTGGTCATCCTCCAAGGGGTCCCAGACTGCGAGAGGGCACAGGCCGGGCTGAGGGACCCTTCCAAGTGCACAAATTTTTGTGCACCGGGCCTCTAGTCTATATAATAAAAGCCTAAGCAACCATTATGTTTTTATTGAGACAAGTCGCTATAATGTGCACTGACCACCAGGGGGCAGACACTCAACACAGGAGCTGCCTTCTGGTGGTCAGTGCACTCCCACAGGGGAAGCACCACTCAGCCAGAAGCTGGGCTCACAGCTAGCGAGCGCAGTAGAGGTGGCAGGAGCCTCTCCCGCCTCTGTGGCAGCGCTAAGGAGCAGGGCGCTGAGCAGTAAGGAGCAGCAAGCAGGTAGTGGTTAAGGAACAAGGGGTCCTGGACTGTGAGAGGGCACAGGCCGGGCTGAGGGATCATGTTGTGCACTGGGCCTCTCTCTCTCTCTCTCTCTCTCTCTCTCTCTCTATATATATATATATATATATATATATATATATATATATATAAAGATGACTGAAGAGTGTTCATCAAACTATTGACAATGGTTACCTCTGGAAAAAGAAATGAGAGAGGGACTTTTTTGCTGTGTAAACTTCTAAATATTTTACAGCAAAAATGTATCCACGCACTATTTGTATAACTATCCAAAACACATTCCAGGACTGTTGGCTGTCATACCATCTGTAATCCTGGATTATAGACTATTTAAACTAATTATTATTTTAATATTATAATCTTGAATGAATAATTTTATGATAAATAGTATAGTGGCTGACAAAAATAAAACAAATCTATAATACCTACACAAAACAAAAACCGACACCCAGGGTTTTCTTTATTAAACCTGTCACTTTTCAATGCTGGGATTACTGAAATTGAGTTGCTCTGACGTCTCCAGATACTCTCCCACCTGGAGATTATACTTGGCATCAACTCTAACAGTCTCTCTGGTTCCTCTGAGAATTCACCCTTGCAAGCAGATCCCACCTCTAGAAGGATCTCTACATTAGCACTTTGTAAATTCTCCCTTGTTCCACCCCTAAAAATCACTTGGAACAGAAGGCCTCCTACAACTCAGCCTTGCTGAGAGCCAGGTCTCCCGCATTTTAAGCAATTAAGAAAAGCACACTGATTAAGCTGTAGTATGAAGGATGTGCGTCCTTTCCAGGGCAAAATTCTCAAAGTCCGCTGTGTTGGCTCTTCCTCTTTGAAATGGTGGTTAAGCACTGGAAGTGTATAATGAGA
This sequence comes from Myotis lucifugus, assembly GCF_000147115.1. Classification (NCBI taxonomy): domain Eukaryota; kingdom Metazoa; phylum Chordata; class Mammalia; order Chiroptera; family Vespertilionidae; genus Myotis; species Myotis lucifugus. The sequence goes on along the minus strand of NW_005877677.1, from coordinate 946 downwards.
TAAATTACTTATGAATCTGTGCCTCTCAGCCCCAGGCCACTTCTCTTTCTCTGAGAGAAACTCAAGGATTTTACCCTAATAGCATTGGAACAAAGTCAGGGCTGAGGCAGGCCGACAAAGAGGGAGGCTTCCAACCCGTGGTGGGGCCCTACTGACAGCTCGTTAGAAACTGTCCCTCTCCTGCTCCTCCTTTCATTTCTTCAAGTTACAAAGCCTGACAGAGTTTGATGGGAGAACCAAGGCAATAACATCCCCCGCGGCGACCAAGTCCCTGCTCATCTATCTTTGTTTGACAGATAAGAAGAGTAGATGTCACCTACAAAATGCTTCACTTACCTGAGCCAAGTGTACCAGGACAGCCCTGTCGCCTACAGGACCTTACAAGAGGAATCCAGACAAAGCCCACCAACCACAATTAAGATATCTCTCAAAAGAAAATCATTTTAAGCAGACAATGTGAAAGCCAAATGCCCACTGTAGGTGTCCTCAGAAAAGTGCCTAACATCTAATAGCTCAAAGTTACGCTTTGATTTTCAAAAGTCTTTTTTGGGTTATAGTCTCCACCTGGTCTTTGACAGCTGGTGACCATCTAAGATCTGAGAAACCGGTCTGAGGTTCCATGCAGAATATCTGGGCCTCCAGCCTGACCAGAGTGCTAGGAAGGGGAGCATGACAAAACAACACAAAAACACCTCTCCACCCCCGATGGCAGCTGGGACACACTGGTATCTCAACAGTCTGTCCGTGGCGCTCTGATTTTAGCATACCACAGAAAAGGCTGTGAAGCTTATTTAGAATGCGGATTCTGATTCAGTAGGTCTGGAGTAGGAGCAAGGACTCTGCATTTTAACAAACTCTACGTGATTTTTGGAAGTCGGTGATCCCACTTTGAGAAGCACTGCTGCTACCTGCTGCTGCTTGGGGCAGGGCCTCCAGCAAAGACTCT